>NW_021473832.1:91922-136271 GCF_001605985.2 Dendrobium catenatum | reverse complement strand
AATTTTATGGGTTATGCATGAAAATCCACCAAACTTAGCAGCATATTGTTTCTCTCAGTACTCCTCTGCTCGTGCCTTTTTGTTTCTCAACTTCATTGATGGCACTTCAATTTCCTACCCTACACCCCTTTTGCCTAATAAATTCTAACTATCAACACCCATTTTCCTTCTTTTTAGGTTTGAATTTTGAAGTTACCCCATCATGCATTTAGTTGTTCGAAGCTACCTCAACCACCTATTCACAATAAATATTATATCTGTCTAACTGTTACTGAACAAAGCATTGCGCCAATTTTTTTTATTATTTTTTAAAATAGATTTTTAATATAAAAAATAAATTTTATATTAAAAATTTACCTTAAAAAATAGTAAAAAAATTGTCACAAATCAAATCTAAGACTTATAAAAATTCATCTCTCTCAAATTGCTGTGAGATATGTTAGCATGCATAAGCATTAAGCTACACTACAAAGGATCGTCACTCTCCACCACTAATGTATTCGATTATCACAACATGTGCAGGGTCACGTTGTTCTGGCTGCTTCTAATAGCTGCACAGAAATTATTGTCCTTTAATACTCTAAATATAAACACACAAGCATTGTAATACTTGAGATATAATACATAAATTATTGTTTTACATTTGCTTCTTTATCTCTGTTCCTTTCTCTTTTTATGATTGCTCTTTGATATTCAACTTGGTATTAGAGCCGTAAGCCTTACAGCTTCCTCTCAGTCCAATGGCAGATAATGACTCCTCCAGCACTCAACCAGCTTCCTATCTCTATGCCTCAATGGTCTAATATATCATACCCTCCCCACTCAAATTCATGATGTCCAACATCAAATTCATCATCAATCTCTAGCTCACCAATGATAATTACCCTATTTGGCGACTGCAAGTACATAAACTATTTTCGGCAAATGGCTTTCAAGGCTACTTAACAGGTTGACTCCACTGCCCACATGAGCCCACTTCGTCTTCCATCAACCTTGTCTCAAAGATCAATGATTATTGCCTATGGCATCTAATCGACCAGAATTTGGTTTCAACCCTCTTCTACACCATCTCTTCCTCCATTTTACCTTACATCCTTAATATTACCACAACCTATGAAATTTGGATCACTCTTAAGCATCGACTTCAACTGACAATCAGATCCCGAGTAATTCAATTGAAAAATGAATTACATCATATTCAAATGGGTGACAGCACCATGACCCAATATCTAATCCAAATCAAAGCATTGATGGACAATATTGCCGCAACCAACTCTCATGTTGACCCAAAGGATATAATCTTATATATTCTCAACGGATTGCCCATTACCTTCAACTTATTTAAAACTTCCATTTGGACTGATCTACTTCCCATTAACTTGGATGTACTTTATTCACTACTTTGCAGCGAGGAGATCCACCAACACAATGAATTGCTCAAAAGACTCAGCTCCTCCCAAGAACCATCATAGGCCCTACACCAACCAGTCCTATGCTCCACAAAACAGCAGTTGTCCTCCCTCTAATCAACCTCATCCTCCTCATGGTCGAGGACCCTAACCCATACCTCCCTTCTCCCCTAGCCATGGCCAACAAGCTTCCAACACTCCTTGACCAATTTGCCAAATCTGCAACAAATTAGGTCACATTACTCTATCTTTTTGGCATCGCTATAACATGCAGTATGCTCCCACAAACACATCCATCTCAAGCACTCTTCTCCCAGAAGCATTCATCTACCCCCTCTGAGTAGGTGCTAAACTTCGGTGCATCCAACCACCTCACAGTCGATGCCTCTAATCTTCAACAATATGCTTCTTATCAAGAATCAAATAGTGTCTCCATCGCCAACGACAATTCCCTTCCAATTCTCCACAGTGGCCAAGGCATCTTACCCCTCCCTACTCCCATCGTAAGCTATTTCTTCACAATCTCCTACATGTTCCCTCACTCTCTCATAATTTTTTTTTTCATTCGTAAACTTACATCTGACAACAACTGTTCTATTTCCTTTGACTCCTCCGGCTTCATCATCAAGGATCTTGCAGACAGTCACATCCTCCTTCGTGGTCGCAGTCATGATGGTCTCTATTCCATCTCAACCTCTCCTATGCCATCCACCACTATGCTTCACAACACTTCATCATCAACCTCACTATGGCATGCTTGTCTCGGACATCCTCATCAACAAGTCATGAACTTCATAGCTAAAATCAACCCATCCCTTTGTATCTCTTCTCTTTCCCTTCTATGTAAGTCATGTAAAATGGCCAAGAGCCACAAGTTATAGTTCTCTTCTACTTCTACTAATGTAACTTCTCCTTTTTCTTTAATACACTCGGATGTTTGGGGTATGGCTGTCATTTCCTCTCTAAATGGGTATCAGTATTATGCAACCTTTATTGACAATTACTCTAGATTTTGTTCATTTTTTCTTATGAACAACAAAGCAGAAACGCTAACAAAACTTTAGTAGTTCATTAAATTTGTCAGCGCTCAATTCAATTGTATAATTAAAGTACTTTGTTCCAATGTCTACGGAGAATACATCAGCTCCACTCTCAAGCAGTTTATGCAAAATCATGGCATTCTCCACCAATTTAGGAGTCCCTACACCCAAGAAAAAAATGGCCTTGCGGAACTTAAAAATCTCCATCTGTTAGACACAACTCGCACGCTCCTTCACGTCGCTCACCTCCCATCTCAATTCTGGGTTAAGGCAGTACTCACCTTAAGCTGTCTCATCAACATGCTCCCTACCATTGCCCGCAATTTCCAAACTCCCTTTCAATTACTATATGGCCATCTTCCCTCATACAATCATCCACGCACATTTGGTTGCATCTATTTTTCCCACGTCAAACATCTCACCACCAACAAACTCACTCCTTGCTCCCAAGCCGACATCTTCCTGGTTTATTCCACCTCACATAAAGCGTACCGATGCTTTGATCCTCATACTAAGCACATTCAAATATCCAAACATGTTACATTTAACGAGCAAACATATCCTTAAGCCTCCACTTACGCACCTCCAGTCTGTCCATTCAAAGCAGGACATACATATTTAATGTGGTGTTTTTAACATCTTTTACCCCAATTGATTCCTAATTGGTCATCAGTTATATCAATTATCTATTATCCAATTAATCATTTTTCATTACAGGTCAATTCATTAAATCAATGAAGAGTTGTCACTCTCTGTCCATTGACGTAATCGATCATTTGTTATAGGCTACAATCGGGAAAACACATTAAATCATCTTTAAAGAAAAGCCCGTCGGCTCGCCCTCCTGCATAGGACATTATGTTTTAACAATAACCCATTTTATAGTGTTAATAGTCAACATTTCTTGCTTATGCAAATGCCACATTCAAAATATATATAGTAAGAAATAATTAATTCTGTTCATTACAAGAAAATCTATATAATAATAAAAATCATTGAAAACTAATATTATATTTGAGTTATTTACAACAAATAAAAAAAATCTATGAACAAATTTCAAAGATGAAAAAACCCGAAACAACAATCTCTCTCTTCTTGGATAAGGCACAACATTGAAATTCTGATTTTTCATTTAAAAAAAAAATATCATTCTAAAAAATTCGAATTATTACATTAAAGTTGAATTGAAAACTTTCGAAATTAACTATGTGAGAATCATTCTTGATCTAGTTGGTTTTTTATTACATATCAGCTTCTCTCTATTTTTGGATGTCAAAACTTGTGTTATTAGACATACATGTTTAATCTTTGAAAATATCTTCATCATAAAAACATAATTTAAGAAAAAGAATTATGAGGCACAATTGTTCCCTTAATGTTAATGTGAACCTTCCCTTAACAACATGTAACAACAACAACAACAACAGCCTTTATCCCACTATGTGGGGTCAGCTAAATGAATCATTTTTCTTCATTGTGTCATGTAATGATCAAATTCTCATATAAATCTAATAAAGAAAAATCATTTCAAATTAAATTCTTTTCCTGCAATTGCCAATCACAAACCTCCCCTTGACAACATGAACCAAGTAAATTTTTTCATTAAGTTTCATCTTTTTTTAAAGTCAGCACATCAATCAAAATAAAAATTATTAAAAAATTTTGACTCCTAACTAGTAATAATTGCTTGGGATTGATCTCACAAGCTCTGTTAGGCATTAAAATTGCCAAAATTGAGTTCATTATGTTAAAAAATGGTACCAAAGACCCTTGAGATATTGGAATCATATTTGGCAAGCCTGAAAGTGGCCTGAACAAGAGTTGGCGACTAAACCAGCCAGCTTGCATTGCCACTGTTTTAATGCCGGTGGTGTTGATGGCTCCCTTGTGTAGTGCCTCAAGGGTGCTAATTGCATATTTTTCTTAGCTGCTCATTTTTTAGACACCTATTTCGACATCTTGGAAAGGTTTTGGGGTCACTCCATTATTTTTTTTTTTAATTTTTTTCTTCCCTTTTAATTCCCTTCAAAAGAGAAAAAACATGATTTTTTGATTTAAATTTTTTTTTTCTTCTAATTTTATGCCCTTCAATCGGTAAATACCCCATTTGTAACTTAGGGAGAAGCATGATGCTTTTAGCAACTTAAATTTTTCTCTATAAATAGTGTAAAATTTATCCAATGAGAGTTTAAAATTATTTGAGGGAATCAAGGTTTGCAGGTAACAACCAAAAAGTTTAAATTAAATTTACTTGAAAAATATAAAAATTATAGGTTGAGCGTTGCGGTGTTGTGCTTGCGATCACAATAGTGCTAAAAGTATTGCAGTGTCAAAAAATATCAACACGGCATTAAAGACTATTCTACAGTAACATGGGGGCAACATGCAGTGCTGCAATGCTATAATGGATGAGCATCGTGGTGTTAAGTATCAAAACGAGTTTTTATATATATTTTGTGTTAGATATCCCTACTATCCATCACTCCCTCCCTCATTCACATTGCTTGGTCGGGAATGAAAGAAAGAGAAGAAGGAAAGGGGAAGAGAATAGAGAGAGAGATGAGAGAGAAAGCTCTTTGGGGGAAATTTCGTCCATTGCTTTTGTTACATATTTTATTCTACTTGAAATAAGTTACTGTATTCTTACTTCAATTTTTGATGTTTTTGATTTTAATCTTTAAGAAATTATAAAAAATGTATTATTTATCCTGAATTATTGAGCATTCACCGTAAAACTTTTCATATATGATAGATATGACCGCCATGAGCATTTTGATTATAATATTATTAAATTTCACTGAGTAAATTTATAGTTATAATTTTCCAAAATTAATACATGATGTACATATTTCCGTACATTTCATTGATAATTGCATTTTATACTTGATATTATATTGCATAGAAAAAATGGTATAAATGAAATATGAGATAAATTTAGCATTTATATGTAAGTAAGATAGACAAGTTGTTAACACTATAATTAATATGGTTTAGCTTTTAAAATATAATATCATGTATAGGAGGGTGGACTGACTGACTTTCCTTAAAATAAAATTAAGGTTGTGGTGTGATCTTAGTTTGTAGCATGTAACTAATTGACTGATTACACCGACGAATAAAGAGTGAAGAATCTTTAAGATTTATTAAAAGTCATATATGAATTGATTTGAGATAATGAATAATGATAGTAAGAAAAATATTGATGACCAGCTAGTCAACCATTGGGTTAAATTAAAGATTAATGACTAACTAGTTGACAATTATGATGTAAAAATAAAAACACTATATTAAAGTTGGATATCTTACGTTGCTCTTCATAATCATATTTATGATTGCCATTACATGATAGTACACTGAGTTATTTTGATATATACAATTGATATAGAATTGATTGAACCAACATAATACTGATACATCATATCATAACATACTGACATGACATGTTGATGGAGTCTTATACCAATTTATATTATAATGTTATAGACAACTTTTTTACTTTACTGATCATTTTAGTTTTATAGTTGATTGATATTGACTTTGTATTACGGATGCTTGATATTGACTTCGTCGATTGCATAATGTTCAAACCGATAACTTGATTGATATTGACATTGCCTGTAACATGTATATTAATTTTTTTACTTTGCTTTGAAAGAAGTGATAAGTTTTAGATACTTAATGAATTTTAATGTTTATTATGTAGGTTACTTTTGGACTTCAGATTTTGAATCAAAATGTAAATGTCAACCATAGTAATGTAATTATATTTTTCACTATTTATATTTTTTTCAATGCAATTAGTTAACTCTAATTGTTAATAAATAAATAAAAAAGAAAAATAAATAAAATTCTTCAATGATTTAGATCTTTTTTTAAAAAAGAGGAATTGACTATTATTGTTGAAAGGATCAAAATTTAAGGACAATGGTTCTCTTAGTATGTTTTGATTTTTCTCTGCACAAGGCAAAAAAATTATCTAGTAGTTTGAAAAAATATTTATAATAATTCCTAAAAATATTTAATTATTGTTGAAAATATTGACAACAAACATTAGCAGCTTGCAAGCTTGCTATGCATTTGCTTTTAATTTAAAATATTAAAAATTAAATATAATCCACTTTAATATTCTAATTATGTGCATTATTTTAATGTTTAAATTATAATAATGACAAAAAGATAAAATATAAAATAATAAACGCTTGACCTGTTGACTTATATATAACAAAATTATGAGCTCTTATTTCATTCGTTGCACCTGACGTCGTCATATATAACTCACGCAGTCACGCTTCCATTCACACTTCAAATCCCTAATCCCCCGTTCCGAACCTTCATCTTCGCCTCTTCTCCTCCCACCACCGCTGCTCGATTTCTCCGACCCTTCAGATCAAGAAGATGAACCCAAAGATGCTGCCCCTTCTCCCTAAATGCCGCCGTCCATCCCTTCACCTTCACGCGACCGTCCGTTTTTTATATAAATCGAAGCTGAAATGGCCTTCCCGCTGTTCATTCTCTGCGATTTGTGCGTTCTTTCAGTTGGTATTGAGGCGCGCTGCATGCTTCACTGTGAAATGTCCGTCCTTCTGTTCATCAACTGAAGGTATTGCTTGCATTATCCGACTCTCTCTTCCCATTTAGGGTCATATGCTCGAGGTTTGTTGGCGCATTATAAATTAGCCATTTTATCTATTGGAAATTGGAAAATAGAAGTGAAGATTTTTAAATTTTAAGCGTGTAAGAATCTTCTCACCAAAATTTCTTTGACCTTATTTTCTCTTACAAGCTGGTGTGAATCGTTTTCCGATTTAATATTTTTATTATTAACATTTTTTCCAAGATCCTTTCGTAACGTTTGTTGTGTTTTATCTTCTCTTATCCGTTGATCTTGGTTTTTGTATAGTATCCAAAACTGCCGTATTTCGTCCCTTCTTGAAATATTCAGGGAGTTGGCGTTTCGACGTTGTTTTTGGGTTTCTAGTGAGTGGTAGAGAAATTGAGGCATCAGTTGGCGAAAATAAATTAAATGTTGCAAGTGAAAATTGTAGCTTTAGACATTGTGAACCGTCATTGCTAGTTTTATGTCTTTTACCTCCTGAGCTTGGTCATGAGTTTGCTCTTCTATCCGTTTTTGTTGTCTCCTGTGTTTGTTTCTAAGGCCAAAAGGGTAATTAGAATAGCCTAGTTGATATCTGGCGGATTCAAATCTTTCTTTTCAAATAATTTTCTCGTGAGATTTTCACCTAGCTTTAAATGCATATTTGTCATTTTGTCTTTTACATGCAGTCATCGTGAAAATGCTTTCATGTAAGCTTACCTTCCTAATTATGCTTTTTATACCCGATCATTATGAAATGGCTTTCTTATTTGCTTTGAAATATTTGTATTAGCTTGTTTTATTTATGCATAAATTCTTTTTGGTATGATAATTGATCTCCAAACTCATTGTGATTATATAATAAAGATATAGAATATTTTGTTCAAATTTTAATGAAATGAACTATATTAAGCAATGATGTATTTTATATATTTTCTATTACATTTATAGCATATATAATATTTTTTTTTTCTTTTAGAAAAATGGAGAAAGTGTCATCCATCACCGTGGATATTTTGGCTTGTCTTCTCTTCCATCAAACAACTACAAACATTATGGCAATAATAAGAACAAAAGCAAACTATCTTATTATTAAAATAATTCATAAGTAAAACCTTATTATGTTCCAGAAAAAAAAAAGAATAATTGTATTTAGATAATGGTATAGATTTCTGGGCTTCATAGCTACAATAGTTGGGATAAAGACATAAAGTTCTTCTCATTATTAGGATTGCTAACCTGCCAAAATCTCTGCTGCGGTTATTTCAGTGACGATGAAACATTAATATTGTTAATGTTCATTTTCTCTGTTAGCAATATTTAGTTCCATCATATGAATGTTGATTATTATACTCATAAATCTTATTTTAGATTTAATATTGAGTTTCTTTGTTTTTTGGTGAAGTAATTTTGTTTCTTTTCCTGCAACTTCTTCTCCAACAACTGGTGTTGAAATTGATTATTTGAATTTATGTTAACTAAAGTTAAAGTTGAGGACATTATTGAACTTATTGCTTTTTGAAGGAAGAAATTGCTTCTATAACTTCAGTTGATGTTGTTGTTGCAGTGGTTGCATGCTCGAAGCCACGGAAGTGGTGCTGTTGCCATTTAGTTTTCAAGCCTTATAAGGAGGATAAAGTGGAAGAAAAAGGAAGTCTACTGATGTAAGAGATATTATATTTTAGTTTTCCTCTATTTCCTTCAACAACACATCTATCACTATTTAATTTCATTTTTAGGAGCATTGCTCGTCAATGAAGTCTGGTATATTTAGATGCAAATACAACTCTTTTTTTAAAGAATGTGTTATTCAATTTGTATTCAAGGAGATGGGTATCTCTATTTATTCCATAGCATGCTTCCTTTAATCACCTTAAATCTAAATTTTGAGTTTTAATATTAGATGATTAATATTTCAAAAAATTGAATGGTTCTATAATATATATATATTATAAAATCAAATACAGTCTCTATTATTCATAGCCTGAAATGCTAACTGTTACCAGTTTTTTCTTTTCTTGATTTCATGGGAGGCCGTCCAAAAGTTTATTTTAAAATATCATGGCATAGTTAACAAAAAATTGTAGAGTTACTTTGATTCTATCAAAATGTGTTATAATATATATATTTTTAAACAAGCACTCTTTTTTTTTGTTATTTTGATTGTATATCTCATGGATGTACATCTTACCTTTTCTCCAATTAAATTACAGTTTTTTCATATTTGCTTGAGCTATAGCGTCTTTGTTATTTCCATTTTCTTCCTCGAAGTTCTTCAAATGGTTCAAAAGTTGACGGATTGACTGTTATTTTTTATTTTTATCTCCCCTACTTATGTCAAATGCTTTGCTAATTTAGGGAGTTAGCAAGGCGGCTTTAGGAAATCAATTTAAATCACTAGGAAATTGGTTGATATAAAATGACAAGTGGTGTTCAACAAGCTCATTATGCATGTCAGCATGGGGAACTATTTGAGCCAGAAGATTATGAGGTAGCTTTCCCTTTCACTACTTCTGTTTTAAGCAACTATTTCATTGAAATAAAATTACTAATTTCTTGCAACTATTCCATAATTTTTTTTTTCATTTTTACACAACAATAAATCATGAGTTGCATGATTACAATTGAGTGTTTTTTTTTTCGTGGATTCAAATTCAAAGATATTTTGTCCTATTCTTTCATGCTGCATTTTAAACTTTTTGACGCTTAAGATCACATATGTAGGTACATGTTCTTGATGTATAATAGAGAGAAAATTTTGGTTTTATGATCATGCAGTGTTAATATCAAATATGAATATACATGTCCTTGATGTATAATAGAGGGGAAATTTCAATTTCCTAGATCATGCAGTGTTAATCTCTTCATATGCAACCTATGGGCTTAGTAGTCATTTGGATTTGTATTTGAGAAATAGCTATTTTGTAGTCCCACAACTTAATGGCGTTCTACTTTTATTATTGTTTTTAAGAAAACACCTGCCATTTGAGTTGCAAGATAATTTAATAAAATAAAATTTAAAACATAATGACTTGATAGATTGGCCTGTCATCTCACCATATGTTCTAGATTTATCTCTTTATTTATATTGATTAAATAAGATTCATAATCATATATTCATTTTTCTATTTTAAAGAGATACTCAAGACAACCCATAACACTATTATCCCCAAAAGGTGGAAGAATTTTGTTATTTGTTTGGAAATTCAAAGGAGATTATGAATGTATCATGTGCAAATTTACATTTATTTAGGTTCCTTTATATTGTGATGGTTTCACGTTGGCATATGATATCATTAGTTCTTTTTCAATACTAGTAGGAAAATATAATATGAATTTTATTGTTTCATGATTGCATTGTACCATTTACTGTGTAGTTATGAAAATGATGAATTTCTTAGTATTCACATAATCTTGATGGTGTTAGGTGATAGAAATTATAAAAAAAGCTACATATTTATTTGCTTGAACCTTATGCTAGCATAAACATACTTATATAAAGATAAAATAAAAGAGCAATAAGAAAAGTACAATAAAAGAGAATATACTTCATAATCTGAATATATAATAATAATAAATATTATAGATCTCTAATAAATAGTAATCACGTGTGTTAATATTAAGATGGTAATCTAATAATTCTGGTAACTCCTAACAACATCACACAAACTCATGATTCTATGACAAGGAGCATCAAGAATTTGTATAGTGCAAGAAGAACTGAGATATCTAAGCTAAAAGATGTGTAATAGCTTTCTAGAATTAGACATTCTTTGCAAACATATCAGGAGCTGAGAGATTGATGCTAGGCCAACCTTTGTCGAGACTGAAGGTAACGGAATCATTACGAATGATACGGTCCTCAGGGGATCTTTAGTGGATATTCACAGGATCCTCGCAGATCATCAAATAGTAGACTAAGTTATTATTATTTGTTAAACCAAGACTAGAATAATGTGTATTTGAGCCGTAGAAAAGGAAAGTATTAATAATGTTTATATTTAAGTCGTTAAGGATATGTATGCAGGAGCTGTTAGTCGTGTCCATGAAACTAAAATTATGATAAGAATTTGAAATATAGGCTCCCTTACAGGAAACTTAATGGAATTAATATATATTATGATTCATAGGAAGATAAATATTCTGTGCATTCAAGAAACTAAATGGGTTGGAGAGAAAGCTAAGGAGATTGATAGTTTAGGATATAAACTATGGTATTCGTGTAAGAGTCGTACTAGAAATGGTGTAGGTGTGATTATAGATAAGAGTTTGAAGGATAATGTTATAAAAATTAGCAGAATTGGAGATATAATTATAGCTTTAAAGATTGTTGTTGATGAAAAGACTTTTAATATTATAAGTGCTTATGCTCCTCAAGTATGTTTGGATATGTGTTCAAAATTAAAATTTTGGAATGACTTAGAAGAATTAATACAAAAGATACCTCTTGAAGAAAGAGTTTTTATTGGAGGAGATTTAAATGGACATGTTGGTAGAGAGGTAGATGATTTTAAAAGCATTCATGGTGGCCATGGATTTGGATAGACAAATAAAGGTGGTAAGACCATATTAGATTTTTGTTTAGCTTATGATTTTTTAATAGCTAATATCTTATTTAAGAAAAGAGATGCGCTTTTTATCGCTTATAAAAAATGATATAGTAAAACACAAATGTATTATTTTCTTATAAAAAAATTAGATCGTTTAGATTGCAAAGGTTGCAAAGTTATTCCAAGTGAAAATTTATGTACCCAACATCGATTATTAGTTTTTGACTTTAAGATAAAGGGGTAGAAAATAAAAATAAAGTAAAACGATTTTCTAGGATTAGATGGGAGCATTTAAAAAATATTAACAAAAATATTTTTGAGAGTAAAATTTTAGATCTTAATATTTTGTTTGTGCTTGAGGATGCGAATGTTATGTGGGAAAAAGTGGCTCGTGATATTAAGATTATTGCAAAAGATGTGCTTCGAGTTTCAAAGAGAAAAGCTTATAATAGTAAAAATAGTTGGTGGTGGAATCTAAGTGTCCAAGAAAATATAAAAAATAAGAAAATTTGTTATAAAAATTGATTTATATGTAAAAATTTGGATAATTGGGGAAGCTAAAAAGAAGCTCATAAGGAATCTAAGAAAGCTATTTGCGATGCAAAGAGCTTAGCTTTTAATGATTTATATAATAGATTAGATAATAAGAATGGTGAAATATATATGTATAAGTTAGCCAAACAAAGAGATAGGAGTAGTAAGGATTTAGTTCAAGTGAAGTGTACTAAGGATGAAAAACAAAAAGTACTTTTCTTAGAAGATGATATTTAACAAAGGTAGATGAGATATTTTGCTAAACTTTTTAATGAAGATTGTGAAAATACGATTGATTTTAGTGACTTTAGCACCCTAAATGAAAATAAAGATTTTTGTTTTTATCGACGTATTAGTAAAACTGAAGTTAGAGAGACTTTAAAGAAAATGAAGTGTGGAAAAGCTGTTGGACTTGATGATATTCCAATAGAGATGTGAAAATGCTTAGGAGATGAAGGATTTTCTCAACTTACTAAACTTTTTAGTACTGTTTTAAAGACTAAAAGGATGCCAGATCAGTGGAGATTGAGTGTGTTAATTCTTATTTTTAAGAATAAAGGTGATGCATAGGAGTGTGCGAATTATAGAGGAATTAAGTTAATGTGTCATACTTTAAAACTATGGGAGCGAGTTATGGAGCGTAGGTTACGGCGTGATACTAATGTTTCTCAAAATTAATTTGGATTCATGCCGGGTAGGTCTACTATGGAAGTCATACATTTTTTGAGAAATTTGATGGAGAAATATAGAGAGAATAAGGAGGATCTATGTATGATATTTATTGATTTAGAGAAAGCATATGATAAAATTCCAAGAGAAGTGCTATGGAGAGTTCTTAAAAAGAAAGGAGTTAGTAATGCTTATATTCAAATCATTAAAGATATATATGTAGGAGCTATTACTTGTGTTCAAACACAAGGTGGTTTGACCAAGTATTTTCCTATTTCGATACATCAAGGATCAGCCTTAAGTCCATATCTTTTTGCTTTAGTCATGGATGTTCTCGCTAGACATTTGCAAGAGGATGTACCTTGGTGTATGCTTTTTGCTGATGATATTCTTCTTGTCGATAAGACTAGAGAGGGAGTTGAAGGTAAACTTGAATTATGGAAGTCAACCTTAGAGTCTAAAGGTTTTCGCTTGAGTAGATCTAAAACTGAATATATTAAGTGTAATTTTAGTAGCAATAGATCTAGTGAGGGGATTGTGACTTTGGGCAATCAAGTCATTAATAAGAGTACACATTTTAGATATCTTGGATCTATTGTTCAGAATGATGGTGAAATAGATGGGGATATTCTCAGCATAATTCAAGTTGGATGGTTGAAGTGGAGAAATGCTTCGGGCTTATTGTACTATAGAAAAGTCCCACTCAAACTTAAGGGAAAATTCTATAAGATGGTGGTGAGACCTGCAATGCTTTATGGTGTTGAATGTTGGCTACTAAAAGAGAAAAAAATACTAAGTTAAGTGTTGCAGAGATGAGGATGCTTAGGTGGATGAGTGGCTTTACCCTTAGAGATAGGATGCGAAAAGAGTATATACGTGAAAATGTTGTAGTAGCTCTAGTGGAAGATAAGATTAGAGAGAGTCACGTTAGATAGTTTTACCACATTAAACGGAGGCCTTCCGATGACCCTGTTAGGAGAATTGAGGTATTAGATTTGACTTATGTTAAGAAAGATAGAGGTAGACCTAAAAAGATTTGGTTAGAAAATATTAGAAATGATATTTCTTTATTATATTTAACTGAGAATTTGACTTTTAACCGGACACAATGGCGAAAAAGTATTCATGTAGTCGACCCCACGTAGTGGGACAAAGGCTTGATGTTGTTGTTGTAGTAGTTGTATTACATCAAGTATCAGCTAGACCATATCTTTTTGCTTTAGGAATGGATGTTCTTACTAGACATTTGCCAGAGGATGTATCTGATGGACCGGACCGGCCGGTCCATCTCATAGCAACACCGGCCCAAACTGGGCCGGTTTCTGTTTACCAAAGGAGGAACCGCCCACTACTTGGGCGGTTGGCTGAAGAAGAGAGAGGGAGAAACCGCCCACTTGGGCGGTTGGCCGAAGGAAAGGGAGAAGGAAGTTGGGCCCAACAAATGCATGAGGGAGAGTAATGTGTTTGTCATAAGGGTAGTTAGGATATTATGGGTAGTATTATGTGAGTATAAAAAGGAGTTAGGGTTTGTTTTGTGGACATCTTTGGTTTTGGTGATTAGTTTTCCTCTTTTCTAGTCTAGAGTTTGGGAGAAAGCTTCTCTTCTCGAATTGAGAGCATTGTATCCGTGGAAACTTGTAAGTCTTTTGATATTTAAGTTAACAAAGTGTTTGTGATTGTTTTCCTTCAAGAAATTTCCACTTTTCCTACTGTTTTTGGGCTGTTTTTACTCGATTCCGAAATTTGCAAGACAAGTTCCATCAGTATCATGATGTATGTTTTTTGCTGATGATATTCTTCTTCTTGATAAGACTAGAGGGGGAGTTGAGGAAAACTTATATTATGGAAGTCAACCTTAGAGTAAAGGTTTTTGTGTGAGTAGTTCTAAAACAAAATACATGGATTGTAAGTTTATTGATAAAAGATCTAGTAGGGGGATTGTGACTTTGGACTATAAAATCATTTAAAAGAGTACACATTTTATATATATCGGGGTTATTGTTCAAGGTGATGGTGAAATAGATGGGGATATTGTTAGTAAAATTAAAGTTGGATGGTTGAAATGGAGGCATGCATCAGGCATGTTTTGTGATAGAAAGGGCGCCCTTCAAACTGAAGGGAGAATTCTATAAGATTGTGGTGAGACCTGCAATGTTTTATGGTGCGGAATGTTGGTCATTAAAGAGAAACATGAAATTAAGTTAATTGTTATAGAGATGAGGATGCTCAAGCGGATGAGTGACTTTACTTATAGAGATAGAATGCAAAACGATTATATATGGGAAAAGGTTGGAGTAGTTTCAGTGACAAATAAGATTAGAGAGAGTGGCCTTAGATGGTTTCGTCACATAAAACGTTGACCTTCTGATGACCTGGTTAGGAGAGTAAATGTATCAAATCTGACCTATGTTAAGAAATGTAAGGTAGACCTAAAAAACGCTTGGGTAGAAACTATTAGAAATGATATTTATTTATTAGATTTAAATGAGCATCTGACTCTTAATATGACACAATGGAGAAAAAAGATTCATGTAGCTGATCCCATATAGTGGGGGATATTGGCTTATTGTTGTTGTTGTAGTAAAGTATTGATTGCTTTTGAGTTTTAAGTATATTATTATTATTTTTTAAAGTTATCAATATGCACTTAGATGCATGTGCAATATGTACACACACAATCACCTTCTTTGTAGTCGGAGATTAATTAGTCCGTGAAAAATTAGTGAGCTCCACCTCCAATTAGGCATCCCTATGTGGATCCTATGATATGTGTCATAGTAGCTCACACATGGTGTAATTTTTTTTTTGGGAAAAATGAGGGCGAGGCCCATTTCATTGCTAAAAAGAATAATTATAATTAGTTAAATCCTAATTACAATTCCCATCACATGAAGAACCAATTACAAGAGCTGCAACCAAAATTTAGCCATGCTAAAAAATAAAGAGGAAGATTTTCCCCAAAAAGGTTACATGAAAATAGAACCCAAAGATATACCCAGAACATAGAAATCCTGCGTGTTTTAGAAGTAGCAAAAAAATTGGACTCAGCTAGCTATTGATTCACTGGTAAGATCAAGAGCCTCAGAAGTAAACCTACAAAAAATCTTGATTGCCCAGACCAGAGTGAAGATCATCCATGGAGTTCCAAAACAATTGGGGCCTAACATCATCGTCTAAAGAATCAAAATCGAAGGGGCTCGCAGAAGTTCCAACATGAGCTTTTTTTTTGAAAGAAACCTTGTTCAATGGAGGCTATGGAGCGCTGATTTGATAAGAAAGCAAATTGTGGAACAAGAGTTTATAGTGTTGCTAAATTCTCTTCCATTCATTTCTCTCCATAAATAATAAATGCAGCATGATATTGCCATCAAATAAACATTTTTCACATCCCGACAAGATGTGTTCAGCGAAGAAATTTAATCAAGCACCAGGGGATGTTTGGTCTCAATAGAAAGGAGGTAGTGGTAGGAATGAGCTTAATTAAAACTAAGTAAGAGAGATTACATTCAAAAAAAATAAATGGAAAACATTCTCAGAATAAGCATTGCATATTAGGAAAGATGATGGACGAAAATGCTTCTAGTGATGAGGGTATCAATAGTTTTAAGCCTGCCCACAACAACCAACCATGCGTAGATAGAGAAATTGATAGCAAATCTTTTGTGCCAAATTTGTTTCTCCATATCACCTTTTCCCAATCTTGATGCATTAAAGCAAGAAAATCTTTGAGCTTGGGCATTGGATTTCCAAGCCATAAAACCCAGTGAGGGGAGCTCGAAGTAGGGATGTCCAAGATTATATCACTTATCGAAGAGCTCATGTATTTTTTTAATTAGATTTAAATGAGAAATTTACTCTTGACATGACACAATGGAGAAAAAAAGATTTATTTAGCCGACCCCACATAGTGGGATAAAGGCTTGATGTTGTTGTTGTTGTATTATCGAAGAGCTCCAGCATGAAGGTTCCAGGAAGCTCTATGAATAATATCATAAAAAACCACATTATAAATTGTCAAATGAAAGTAGAAGAAGGAAATTTGTTGTAAAAACTATGGATCACTAGTAAACAAAAGAAGGAAAATTGTGGTGCCAGGTTTTCATGTTGAATAGACTAGCTTACTTATAAGTGAAAGGTGGGGTAGTGAAGCACCATACAACTCACTTGAAAGCCAGAGTGCACTCCTACGAGCTAAACTGGAGGAAATGATAACCTGTAAATAGTGAAGTGAACTAAATAACGCTTCGTGTGTTACAAATGAAAAATAATGCACTTCCAAATCACACAACTGGATCCGCAACACTCATATAAGTGGACAAAATATGTTTAAAAATTTTCAAATATAATCTCGCGCACTTCTCAATGATAGTCATTTGCACAATTGGTTATATTTGAATATTCCAAGAACATCCCCTCATGCATTTAAATGCGTGCCAATGAATTCAGAAACAAGCACATGCATTATGCAAATGCTTAGGAAAGCATGCACGCGTAGTTTAGATATACCAGGAGTGCATGCTATCCAAAGTACAAATAAAGCATGAATATGCAATAAGTTACATATAGACGTGTTATGCATGTTTCTAAACGACATGTAAACACATTGTGAACATACATTATGCAACATGCAAAATATATCATGCAAACATGTCATCTAGTATGTAAAATGCATCATGTCGTGTTGATGCATTAACATGCAATCACACTATGCATATACATGTTGCAAAATATAGAGCACGTTATGCAAGTATATCGTCCAACATGTTCTTTGTACGGTGCGATAGTAACCTACTACACAAACATGCAAACACATCATGCACTACATGAGAGCACTTGATCATTATTCAAATGTTTTATGCAAATGAACATGCAATGCATGGATGCATTATACACACATATATGCAAATACACCATACGCTATGTTGATGCATTAAGTCATTACGATGCATATCAATACATCATGCAAGCACGATGAAGCAATGTGCAAATGCATATGCCAACGCGCATGCATGCAAATATACGAATATATATGGTAGTATGTCAACATGCATATGAATACATGAGTGTGTATGTGAACATGCATATATGTCTTATAGACCTACATTGCATACGAATTGCTACCATACAAATACATAATGCAAAATGCATTCCAAAGCATATACCTGCATGGGCTTTGACGAGTGTGATGTATATACACACGTGATGTTTAAGGATGCTGCACGGGTCACAAGTGAACATGAGTTCATGTTTGATCCTCCTCTTTGAGCGAACCAGAGTTAACACAATTTGAACTACTGAACAAATATACAATCGTAGCACCAATCGGAGTATTTGATTTTATGCGTCATATTAGGCCTTCAAGGCCTATTACAAGAAATGTTCATTGTTAAAAGCATAAAACTCTTGATTCTCAGTATTTGTATGATAATGTTAGACCGGTCCACTGGACCGGTCCAATCGAACAGGGCGGAATCTCCGCCTCCTGCGGAGATCGGACGGTCCGCACGCCTAAGCGGAGCCTTGTAGGAAGAATTTTTGAGGATTTTGAGAGGAAAATTTGAATGTAGGGACTGTTTAGGGATTTCCTTTTGATTTGTATGCATTAAATACTTTGTTTTTCAAGGGTTATGGCATCTTGAATTTGGATGAAATTTGAGATCTCTTAGATTTTAGGTTTCCTTTAGGCTCTAGCTGCGTCTAGAGATTTGAGAGAGACTCGAATAGAGGATCAAGTGTATCTTGCTATTTTCCTTTTCGCTTTCATCAAGTAATACAAATTATTTATTGTTTTTGTGATTTTGTGTGGATTTTGTGGAGAAAGCTTGTTGTTTTTTGAAGGTTGATAGGAAATACTCGCGATCTACAAGTACTTCCAATCAAATTGGTATCAGTGCACGTCGATTGAAGGGGAACCAATGGCCGGAAGGAAAGTTGAAGTTTTGGAGGGAGAACTTGGGCAACTCAAAGCAGATTTTGAGGAAAAGATGGCTTATTTTCAAAGTCAGATTACATCCGTTAATGAAAAGATGAAGGAAAAATTCGCCATGGTGGAAGACTTGTTGAAGAAATTGTTTGAAGTCAAAATCAAACCGGTGACATTGGAAGCAAAGGAAACTACCGGCGGCCATGGAAGAGATGAGAACCCTAACACGTCTAAGGGAAGGGAAAAGCCTGAAGTGGAGATCCTGGAGGGAGAAGACGGAATGCCTTCTCTAGAACCACTTTTTAGGGAGGAGATGAGCATTGGCTACGCAAGAAGGGGTGCTGAATTTGTAAGGTGAGGGGATGATTTCGATCGCCGGGGTGCTGATTTGAAAGAAGAAGAGGGGATTTTGATGAATGGTTTGGGTATGATCGCCGGAAGGAAGATCATGACAATTGGGAGCACCTCCGCTTTGAGGAATATGAGGTTATGGAGGATTTAGGGGAAACGGGTGTGACCCGAGGGTGAGAAAACTGAAGATGCCAATCTTTGAGGTGGAGGATGGACATGGGTGGATCTACAAGGTAGAAAGATATTTCGCTGTCAATGGGCTGACATAGGAGGAGAGATTGATGGCGGCGGGCCTATGTTTAGAAGGGAAAGCTTTGTCTTGGTATCAGTGGAGGGACATGCGATGACCCATACGGAGTTGGAGAGAGTTAAAGGAATGTTTGATAGAACATTTCTGAACAGGCAGGGGAGGAGACTTCTACGAGCAGTTCTTCGCCTTGATATAGGAGGGTTCAGTGACGGAGTGACGAGAGAGATTCGAGTACCTTGCTAGTCGATTGGACCGCCTTTCTGAGATAGTGCTAGAGGGAAACTTCATGAAGGGATTGACACTAGAGATCCGAGCAGCTCTTAGAGTAATGAGACCTCGTGACTTGGGAGAGTCTATGGAGCTAGCTCAATTGATAGAAGATCAGAGGCACCTGGAGGGAGAGACAGAAGGCGACAGCTCAGGGGGCTCGTACATGATGACCACCACCTTATTGAAATCCAAGGAGCCAACACTAGATACTCTTCGAGGGACTTCGAAGGAAAAAGACTGCATGAGGAAGACATGGGAACAACTTTAAGAAGCTCACATAGACAGAATTACAGGAGAAGAGGGCGAAGGGGCTTTATTTCAGATGAGACGAGAGGTATACGCCGGAGCACAGTTGTAAGGACCGAATTCTTCAAGTTCTTACCGTTTGTGATGAAGAAGGAATGGAGGGTGTCGTCTTTCCACCTTGCGGACAAGGTGGATCTTTGGGAGGAGAGTATTGTTAGACCGATCCATTGGATCGGTCTAGCCGGTCCACACGGGACCGGCCCAAACGCGAATGGAGAGAAATCTACGCCTCCTGCGGAGATCGGACGGTCCGCACGCCTAAGCGGAGCCTTGTAGGAAGAATTTTTGTGGATTTTGAGAGAAAAATTTGAATGTAGGGATTGTTTAGGGATTTCTTTTTGATTTGTATGCATTAAATACTTTGTTTTTCGAGGATTAGGGCATCTTGAATTTGGCTGAAATTTGATATCTCTTAGATTTTAGGTTTCTTTTGGGCTCTAGCTGCGTTTAGAGATTTGGGAGAGATTTACCCTCCTCTCGAATAGAGGATCAAGTGTATCTTGCTATTTTTCGTTTCACTTTCATCAAGTAATACAAATTATCTACTGTTTTTGTGATTTTGTGTGGATTTTGTGGAGAAAGCTCACTGTTTTTCGAAGGTTGATAGGAAATACTTGCGATCTACAAGTACTTCCTATCAGATAACTCATCACCAGTAACTAAATACTTTGTCAGTGGGTAGTCAGAGTTGACACGGTTCAAATGACAAATACATTACATATTTAAAAATACTAGATGATTCTCATGTTGAATGCAAACCTCAATCGGAAGGGTTTACATGAATTTCAAAGAAATGTTCCCAAATCTCAATGTTAATTGTTTGGGGGTCAAGTATAAATAAATTTTTTAAAATTTATTACTTTTCAAAAATTCAAAAGTGCCTAATTGAAATAAAGCACTTAAATATTTAAAGCAAAAATTCATTCACTCTCCACAATATTTTGTCAAGGTGGATAAATTTGAAAATCACTTTAGATCACAAAGAGCGAATGTTTTAGTCAAGAATATCACTAGTTTTCATTCTCAAACTATCTTTTGCCAGTAAGGACGTGACACGTATCTTCTAAGTTCTAACTGGTGGTTTCGCCGCCAAATGACACAAGTAAACTATTATGACCAGGGCCCTCTAGCCTGGTGGTTTTGCTGCCAAATGGTATCACTAAATTATTGTCACATCTAGAGCCCGTATGTTTCCCAACGGCTCTAAATCTTGAGTAATGAATCAATATGTATAATGGATAGGTCACAAAGCCCTTTCTCTGCCAAAGTGGACTCAAATCTATCCCCTAGGTAAACATTCACCCCAAGTACACAAGATTTTCTTGGACGAAGTAACACATGGTTATTGATAAGAATCCTTTGGTTAGGTTGGGTCAACTACCTTCTCTGACAAAGTAGACTAGGGATCATGATGACTCGGGACGACGGAATCATGTGATCTTCATCTAGTTCATTGTTATTCCCCCCACCATCTGTTTTAAGTGCGCGGTGATAAATTTCAATTTTCAATATCTAATCATGGTTATCGATAAGATACCTGAATTCAATTCATAAAGTCCTTGTAGTATGAGAGCGAAATCTCTGGGTAATTTAAAACCCAATCTATCTTTTGAAAATTTACCTCGGAACTTAAACTTATTAAAACTCTCTTGGCACACAAAAAAAGAAAGGGGTATCAAAGAGGCCAAGGCGTGAATTTTCGGAGTCCACAATTTTTTTTTTGAAAAAAATATTGATTAAATTATTTTGTTAAGTTGCATTTATTTTATTATGATTTTGTTATTATTTATTTCGTAGTTTTTGAAAATTTTAAATGCTTAACTTAAATGAAGCATGTTTTGGTTGTAAGTAATAATATTTAAAAAATAAAAATAAAAAAATTAAGGAGATTCCAAATTCAGATGATTATGATTCAGACTTCAGTTATCATGATAATTAAAGGATACCATTACTAAAATTTAAGATTTTTTTTATATGAATGACAATGGTTTTTGTTTCACTTTTTGAATAATTTTGAAGATCGAAGTGTCATTCAAAATAAAATATATGGACGAGTTTTTTTTTAATGTGATTTTTTTTCTTTAATTATTATGATAGTTTAATAGGATCCGAATTCAAGTGGCCATATAGGCCAAAATATTATGCTTTTAGAAATATTTTGTTTTCATGCTGACCCCACGTTGTGGGATAGAGGTTTGATGTTTTTTTTTGTAAATATTTTGTTTTCTGTTTATATTTACTATTTATGTACTTTATGGGTATTCTGCGCTTAAAAAACTTTCTTGTTGATTAAAGGTTAAGCCTCTTTCATCAACTAAAAAATTCAAGCTGTGGACACCTTTTTTTATCAAATAGATTTTCTTAAAAAAATAATATATATATATATATATCATAGACGTCTTAAGTTATCTTAATATTAATTTTAAGTACTTCATGTGTTTAAATGTTCTTTATGACACATTTTTTAAACTTTGGCTAAAAGTGAATTATTTGTTAGTAAATATTATTATTTTTATTATATTTGTATAAAATGATTAAAGTCTTGATTATACTAGCAATTGCCACCTATTGTTCAAAAATATTATTCCCTTTATTTCTATATATATTTGAAGCAATTTTGTAAATAATAAACCACTATATAGCATGAAATCTAGTAGCGGTTTTGGAATACTCTTGGCCTTATTTTTTAAAAAAATGTTTCTTTTAGATATTTTATATGAGGATTTACCATAGGTATTTTTAAGCTAATGCTGAAGAAACATATCACTAATAATTTCGTGAAGACCTCGTCTTCTACCTAGTACTAAGGTTAGAGAGGAAATAGACAATAGTAGCTCAAATTTCAGAGAATATTATCCCTATTGTACTTCCCCATATATATCAATGCAACCATCTTCAAGAAATCTCAACAGTTCCTTCTCCATATCCATAATCAAATCAAATTTAGATTCTTCATTTAATTCGTCTTGCAACTATTTTTTTCTACCAAAGTGAAGAATATCTATAAGCATTCCTTTGCAATAAAGAGTAATAAATATCCATCTTCCTTGACGTTTCAGCTTGTGGCTGCAATGATAGCCAGTGAAAGGAAGGAGCAAGTGGAGTCCAAGGCTAAGGAGAAAGTGCAAGTTATAACAGCTATTTATAAGCTCAATTTACACTGCAATGAATGTGGTCGTGCCATTGAGAAGCCAATTATTAGAACACAAGGTACGTAACTAAATTTTTACTACTTTTAGTGATTAATAATTAATGTTTAGTTCTGCAGAAATATGCAAGTTTACATTGTTATTGAAATTTGCTTAGCAGCATCAGTTAAAAGTAATTTTTTATTTAAAGTTTAGTGAAATCATTAATTCAAGATAATGTTATTTTATAAGATATGTTTATTTATGGTGCCGAAATGTTGGCCATTAAAAGAGAAACATAATATTAAGTTAAGTGTTGTAGAGAGAGGATGCTCAGGTGGATTAGTGGCTTTACCCTTAGAGATAGGATACGAAATGAGCATATACGTTAAAGGTTGGAGTAGCTCCAGTGGAAGATAAGATTAGAGAGAGTCGCCTTAAATGATTTGGCCACGTCGGCTTTCCGATGATCCGGTTAGTATAGTAGTGATATTAAATTTGACTTACCTTAATAAAGGTAGAGGTCGACCTAAAAAGACTTGGTTAGAAAATATTAAAAATGATCTTTTTTATTAGATTTAAATGAGAATTTGACTTTTAATATGACACAATGGAGAAAAAAGATTTATATAGTCGACCCCACGTAGTGGGACGAAGGCTTGATGTTGTTGTTGTATAAGATATGTTCATTTATTGCAAAGAGATTAGAACACATAATAAACGAGAAAAAATGTGTGTTAGTTTTCATGAAAATTAATCTGAAGATATTGTGAGGCATTTTTTGAGATATATACGAAACATGACAACTTTTTTTGTCATTGCATGCACTTCGTGTGATTTCAGATTTCAATTACTCAAAAAAAACAAGTTAGTCAAGTTTATATAGACTTGTCAACAAATTTTTATTTCGATAAAGCCTATCATTACTAATTGTTAAAATGAATCCTTTACTAGTTTTCAACAATGCATTGTTTTGTGCAGGAGTAGAAAATGTTTATATTGATGTGGAGAGTGGCAAAGTTACGGTCACGGGAATATTTGATGCAAAGAAGATGCATGAACTAATTAAGAAGAAGAGTAAGAAAAAAGTTGAGTGGATATCATTTAAGCCGGAGGATAAAGGAGTGAGGAAGGAAGAGATAGTTGGAAAGATGAGAAAGGAGGTAAGTAAACTTTCCATTCAATTCGCAGGTCTAAGCACTGTTGTTCTTCACATATAATATATCTGCACTATATATTTTTATATTTTCTCTCTCTAATTACTAGGAAGTTGTTAAAACCGCAGTCATCAAGCTTCACTTGCATTGTGAGAAATGTGAAAATGATCTCGAGAATAAATTGCTGAAACTTAGAGGTAAATTGGTCATCTCGTTCTTTAATCAATTTGATTAAGTAAATTATATTCAGGCTTCGTTTGGAACGACTTTTTATTGCTTTTTAAAACAATTTTTTTATTTAAAAATTAAAATTTTTATACTAAAAAACTGCTTTAAGAAGCATTAAGAAAGCCGTCCCGAACTAAGCCTCAAATTAACTCCTAATTTCATGTTAACTAACTACAATGACAGGAGTTCATAGTGTGAAAATAGACAGAGGAGAGCAGACTTGCACCGTTGTTGGGATTGTAGAGGAAGAAAAGCTAATCGAATACATACACAAGAAGGCAGGCAAGCGTGGAGAAATTGTTCAGCAGAAAGTAAAGAAGATCAAAGAAGATGAGAGTGAAAAGAAAGAAGAAGTAAAGAGCAAAGATGTTGCCGTGCCTTATTTCATTCACTGCACCCATGCGCCTCAGTGGTTTAGTGATGAAAACCCAAACTCTTGTTCTGTTATGTAAATTCTATTTGATTTCAGGATTATTAATTATATACATATGATTGATCACATGCATCAATATATGATATTATTAAGTTGCAGAGCTTAATAAATATCTGAAAGACATGATATTCAGTTATTTTTGGGAGAGAGCATATATAATCATGCTGTCCTAAATTTTTATTAAATATAAAAAATAGAGATATTTCTATTATATATTTTTCATTAGGCGAGCTGAAGGATAATATAGATCTACACATACACCTTAATGTGCAACATAAAATTATATATATGTCATGGGTGGGGTATTTAACATTAGGGGATAAATTGATTTATATTACTAATCACTTTATGCCGTATGTAGGAGTGGTTCTCTTGGGGGGCAAGTGACACTTATAAAAAAATAAAATATATATATAAGGGTACAAAAATAATTTATTTTGCACATAATTGTTTTTTTATAGATTTGTTTGTGAATGTTAGAAAAGTTTAATATAATCGGATGAAAATAAAGGGAGGCTAAGAGGCTTTCTGATTTTTGGAGGGGTAAATTGTATGAAAAAATTTCAATTGGGGGGTAAAAAATAAAATTCAGAGGGGGCATATTACAATTAACTCTTATTATACTAAGACTTTTAATTTTTTTAGGGGGGGCAATTGCTGTGCCCCCTTCCTCTCAACAGTATATAGTTCTGCTCTTGTTTGTATATTAGTGTAATCCTCATTATGCAATGCACAACTCTGAACTTCGTTGCGATCATGATAAATTTTGATATGCAGCGTAAAAATTTGTTGTTAGAGTAAAGCACAACAAGCCATAAGGCCACCAGTCTGTGGCATATTGCGTTTAGAAAAGCGTGGACAGTGGATGGGTATGATTGGGTATAACTTCTCTAAAGTCACTATGAATGGGCATGGGTGGGCTTCGCCTGCGCCTACTCACGCAGAGCACGGTTACCCCATGGTTTTACTCAACCAGGACCTCATACCGGACTTTGATGAGGTGCAAGTTGTACTTGTTCAGCTAATTTGCATTCTCTCTATAACTAACGTATTCAGTAGCTAATGAACTTGCAGAAGACCTCACAATAGTTGCAATGGCAATAATTTGTGATAGAAGACAAAGGAAACAAATCTTCAAATGAGTCAAATATCAACATTACCCTTTAGCATTAAGTGTAGGGGGGGCCTATATCATCTATTGACATTAATGCTCTCCAGGAAGCTCTCAATAATCAATGCTTGTGTCAAGCTCAAGAAATATCAATTATATTATCGAGAATCTAAGCATAAATTTGAAGTAGATCTCTAAGTTACTAACAATAATTAAGGATTTGTTTGAGGCAACTTTAATTTTTATAAAATTGATTATAAAATTATCAAAAAAAAATTTTTTTTTTTAAATATAAACTATAGTTTTTAGTGCAAAAATTTTTGACAGTACAAATATAATACTCAAATAAAAATTATGACTACAATATGAAAAATAAAACAATAAGAAAGTTATTTCAAACAAAGCTCAAGTCCTTATATGTTTGGACAACTTTCTTATTGTTTTTTACCGTAGTTTTATAATATAAAAAATTATAGTTCAGTAAATTTCCTATTGAAGCTATAAAAAAGTGTTCTCAAATGAAGCTTTAAGCTTCGTTTGGGACGACTTTCTTACTGCTTTGTAAAGCAGCTTTATAGTACAAAAAATTTTTATTTTTGTACTATATAGCTGTTTTACGAAGGAGTAAGAAAGTTGTCCCAAACGAAGCTTAAGTTAGTTGAACTTCATAAATTTTATTATTTTATTTGAAAAAAAAAAATAGAGATCTCAAAATATTTTAATATTCTAACACCAAGAGAGAGAGAGAGAGAGAGCATAAGGGCTTAGCTCCAAAATATAAAAGCCGGGAAGTCTTTGGGGGCAATAATGTGCGCATGTGGGATCAGTAACCAATATCAATCCACACAGTGCTAACTATATAAGAAGGAGAAAAGCTGTCTTAGTTATGATTTGTTCAGCCTATGAGAAACCCTACCTATTGATTTATTCAGCCTCCTGAGAAAATTATTATACTCAGGCAGATCGATCAAGGTCCCCTATGTCTTTGGCAAATATTATAATAAAAATTGTGTATCAACACTCAATTCCCTAAAATAGAAATATTGCTGATATACGTTGCCAATTTTCCCTTTGAGAAAATTCAAAGCCCTTATCTTGGATCAAGTGACAAGATTGATTATTCATTGAATTTTTCTTAAGCAAAAGGGAAATAATTTTGTAATCTTTATATTTGACAGATTTCCTTAGAGAAATCAGGAGACAATGAAGGAAACACTAAAAAGTTAGGTTTCTATTTGTTAAACTTAGGATTCGTTTGGGACCGCTTTTTTACTGCTTCTTAAAATAGTTTTTAGTATAAAAATTTTAATTTTTGTACTAGAAAACGGATTTAAGATACAGTAAGAAAGCCGTCTCAAATGAACCCTTAATGAATTTCAGGTTTGTTCTCCCTTATCTATTTTCTTTTATTATGATCATGTTTTGATTTAGCCTTTTGCAATCTTCTTTCATAATTTTCATTTTATTAATGATGATTATTTTTTTCTTTCTCGTCTTTCACCACCTTTGATCAGAGCACAACATAGCCCTATTATTCATACTTCACCACCACCAAGAAATTTTCTTCCATTGGATCCCTCAAGAGCTCATGAAGATCATATATAATCTCATCCATAAAAATATTAGGTCTGAAGATTATTTCCTCGTGAACTCTACTGCTTATTTTAAGGAACCTTCAATGAATCAGTATTTAGCTTATTAAAGAGTTGTGTTAAATCTAAAATGGAAACATACTAATTTTAGTTTCTTAGCTTGTTGTACTTTAGGCAAGTGTTCTTTTTTTTAATCAAAATTTTATCTGTTTTTTCTTATTTCTTTTGCTTTGTGACTAAAATTAATTCAACTTCTATATTTTCATGTTTGTAATAAAAATATTAAGTTTTTTCTTCATTTAAAAATATGTCTTGTGACTCTTGTTTATTTTATTATCAAGGAAAAAGTTTAAACTATAGATGGATAGAATTTTAGAAGAACATTTAATTCTATAAAATATTATATTCTTGTGTCATTTAAAATGAATTTTTATTATAACATTAAAAATATTAATGTTGGTTGTACATCCAAGTATGTACTTGATTTATTTTTATTTTTATTGAGGGTTAGAAAATTAATGATAATAAATACTTTATGAGTTATGTGTAAACTTCTACATATAAAGTTAAATAGGGTTGAAAAGATTTGGAGGACAATTTTTTTTTTACATGAAAAACTCGAAAAAAAAAGTTCATATCATTCTGTAAAGGCACTTTAGCATATTTATAAGCCAGAAAAGCTTGTTTTTTGGGGCGACTAAAATTTCCATTAATCCTATTCAAAGAGCGACTTAAGCTACATTTGCCTAACATTCTAATTATAGATTATGCACCATAAAAAATATTTGTTAGAGCACCATAAATTATCACAATGACTAGTTATTTATGTAGTATCAATTGTCTGCCTCTTAGGTAAGCATATGAGGTGTATGGTGATGCCAATGGAAACTGACAAATGTCACACGACAATGTCATCGTTGACCAATGCTATCATCTATTATAGGACACAAACATATGCTATTTGATAGAAAACTTGGTGAAAGAATGATAACCAAAGCCAAAAGATGATATGGTATATGATGTTCTTGTATGGGGGTATATATATTTCTCAATGTATAGTCTCATGTTAACCAATTTTGATAATCCGTAGATGTAACATGGTGTTTACCAAGGGCATTAATTGATGACGTCTAAGAGTAAGATGTCGGGCAATGGACACCAACTAAAGATAAAGCTAGGTTGACGGCCTTGATTGATGATGTTTAGGAATAAGATATATGTTGGGCGATGAACATCAATTAGTGATAAAGTCATATAACATCAATCGCTAAATATCAAATAAGCATGAGAACAAGTATGGTTATATGGTTTCCCTAAAAGCAATCAAAACTCTAGGATCCTATACAATGCCTATATGTGCTCCTAGTCCAAAGTGTGTAAAAAATGGTTGTTTAAAACAAATCCACATAATCCAACAAATTAATGCCTTGAATCAAACAAATGAAATATATGGTTCCCTTCTCGTTTTAAAAAGTGACTAAACAATTCTCCTTCTGGGTTGGCTTAGTCAGATCGATTGGGTAATATGTTAGCCAGCCCATGGCGGTCGACAAGTGGTGGATCTCCAAGGTAGCTCCTACAAAACTCCATTATTTCCAAATTAATGGAGGGTACCTCATTGAAGTTGTCAACAACAAAAACAACAATGCAGTTGATATATTAAAATTTTAATGGCTTGATTGTCCAAGAGATGACAAACCAATACTACTGACGGTTCACAAATCACTGCATATAAGAAAGAGTCAGAATAATCTCAAAAAATATTATCCATGCTATGAGCAGCTGGAAGATCCGAAAATGGCCAAGTGGCTCCAATCTTCTTATAGGTGAAATGACTCATAATTTTGCGAGTTGGACAGATTGCGACAATTTTGAACTTTGAATCTTCCCCGATGAATCAATCACACATAATTTCAAAACATCTTATTGTGATTTGATGGCAGAATCAAACTTCTGTCAAGAACAAGAATCCAACGATGATCGCGACGGGAACAAAGCTCAAGGAGTTGGTAGCGGCCGGAGAGGCCGCCGGCAGCTCCGTGCAGATTTGGTGATAGGGACGAAGAAATTCACCGAGGGATTGAATTTACTTAGTGGACAGTTTGTTCAAACGATACTGGCGGCTGGCACCGCTGGCTGCTTATGTACTTGAACTTCTGCTAAAGATTGGATCTTGAAATAAATATAACAAAAAATTATAGTAATAATACATGAAAGCCATCCGATGAGACCAAGAACACAAGCAGAAAAATGGAAAATTAAGAAGACAGAGAGTAGATATATTTATAAACTAATTAATGTCCACACAGAGCAAAACCCTTCGATTCCAAGTTCAAACCTTTGCAACTTCCAACCTCACGGACTTACGATGGAAAAGGCAAGCTCTCCATATTCAACGGTAGATTAAAAAACGGCAATCCGACTCCCGACGGATCGACAAAATCGCCGGCGCCGCCGCCTTCCTCGCCGCCTACGGGCAGCTCCATTTGCGGAGGCGCCTCCTCCTCCTCCAGCGGTAACCGTTCATACGCTACATTCGTGAAGGAGGCGGATATAACTATCACGGGTCCTGCGGCAATCAACGGGCCCACGACACTCCCGCCGACCACCTGCCCCTGACCTCCTGCAAGGAAGACGGTGAGCGAGGTGGCTCCCGGTGGCGCCGGCGGCGGAAGGAAGGATCCCGAAAGAGATAAGATCTCGAAGCGACCGTGGAGAGAGACGACTGCGCCGCCGGATCCGCCCGGTTGCCGGAGCCTGACGTTGGTGACGGTGCCGCTCCCGCTGAGTACACAGACGCCGCACTGCCGGCGGCGAGCGTAATTAGCAACGCTTTCGAAGATATCGCAGCCGCCGGAGATCTCGAGGATGTGGGCCCGCAGACAGTTGGCGCTCTCGCGGGTGATGATGATTGGTGGCTTGGGTTTGTTCTTGGAACCAGGTGGGCGGCCACGTGGTCTTGAGCCGATGACTTCGCCGGGGGAGATAAGGTCAAAGGCCCCGGCTTTGGCGGCGGAAGGGGAAACGTTGTCGTCGGAGTTGTTGTGGTCTGATGAGGTGGGAGTGTGATTGGGAAGATGGTGAAAGTGGTGGAGGAAGTGGGCGGAGGTGCTGAGATCTAGGCCCGCCATGATCGATCAAGCTTCTAAGTAAAATAAAAAGAAATAACAGATTAATTATTGTTTGTTTTTTTGGGGGGATTTAAGGAGGAAATTTGAGAAGTTTGAAGTAAAAGCGGATGGAAAGGAGAAAGTCAAGAAAAGTGGAAGGGAAGAAGGGAAGGATAGAAGTGAGATGAGGGACGGAGTGGGAGAATATAGAAATAACGAGGAAAGAGAGGCAGCAAGAGCGAACTGTAGAGAGATAAAGAGGAAGATAATTGTTATATATATATATAATTTAATTACAACAAATTTAAAGTGATTTCATCTAATGAATTATTAAGTATTTTATTATATGCTAATAATTTTATTATGATTATCAAGATTGAGATAATTGTTGTTAATCTTTTTTTCATATGAAAGATGAACTCGACATAAAGACTAAATAAAAATTTTAAGGTTCATGAAAATTGGTGCATTTGTCTTAGTTAGAATTTATTGTGAAATATTTATGTTTGGTTTACCAAAATATTCAAAATTAATGAATACAATTAAAATATTTAAAAAATATTTTAAGAAATTATATTTATATGAATTGATTAAATATTTTTGCAAGATCATATAGAATTATTTAATAGGTAATTAAAATTGACTAAGAAAATGTAGTTTTACATTTCAAAGCATTTCTAAATTATTAAGGAAATTGTAGTCAAATCTCTATAGTTTAATTAGTTGTTGGTAATTTAATTAATTTGTTATTTTTGCTTAAAAATATTTTTATGATCATATTATAATTACTTTTGTGCTAAATTTGTTAGAGAGAGATTTATATGATTGTACTCAAATTTCTAATCACACTCTTGCTAGCAAAAAGTATTATTTTATCATTTTATCACATTGTTTGGATATTTGTGATGGACCTTTGTGTCTTAGGTGTTTGATGTTTAATTATTCTAATATGCTTAGATGGGTATTCCATTTGCATTGAGTTTAATAATCATAGACTCTCTCATTAGTTGTTAATTATTTAGATTATACTTTAATTAACTTGTCTGATGGCAAATTTGTAAGATTAAATTAATTTATTACAAGTGTATGTGTTAATGCTCTTAAGCACTATAAAACGACAGCCTTACGATGACCAAATTAGGAGAGCAAATGTATTAGATTTAGCTTATGTTAAGAAAGATAGATGCAGACGTAAACATATTTGGCTATAAAGTATTAGAAATGATCTTAATCTTTTTGGTAGATTTAAATGAGAATTTGACACTTAAAAAAAAAAAACACAATAGAGAAAAAAGATTCATGCAGTGGGATAAAAGCTTGATGTTGTTGTTGTTGGAACAAAATAAGAGTAGAGATAAATAATAACTATAATGGATCAATAAAAATGTTCACAATATTACTAAGAAAATTATACTAAGATAACATAATATATTTTATATTAGGATAAAATTATAAAATAATAAAATATAGAAGAAGAACATTTAAATTCAGATATAATATATTATTATTATTATTATTTTCTGGAAACCCACAATGGGGCCTACGCGTTGATATAAAAACAAATTACAAGTCCTTAAAGGGATTTTCAGCCAACTAATGCTCAAGGAGCTACAATCATTCAAAAAGGAAACAAAAACTAAAGGCCGAAAAAACCCTATCTAAGCAAAATACAATAATACCTAGCAACATTCTAAGGCGATCAGGGAACGCCCAAAAAATAAGAAAGATCAACAGATAAGCAGTGACACCCGTCTTCCTGGCAAAAACTTCCTCAAGGTGGAAGCAACCTGCAAAAATAGAAGCAGAAAAACAAAACAAGGAAAAAACAAAGAACGGTAAAAAGAAAGAGCTAAAACCGAGATGTAAACTTCCATCCCAGACAAAACCTCCAGCAAATCCACCTGAACTGATAGAGACAAAACACTTCCAGCGATAATAAAATCAGCACCAGGCAACAAAAACATCCAATAGTAATAGAAAAATAAATACAAAATGATTAACAGGATATATCACTAAAAGTAACGAATATAAGGCATACCCAATATGTCCAATCTAACTAAACCTTTCAGCTGTTGAGGGAGATTACTGCACGAGAATTCTTCCATACCATTAATGAGGCAACCTTTCTTGGCTAAAAAATCAGCACACGCATTACCTTCGCGAAAAATATGAACTAAAGTGCAGTTTAAACCTTCCATCAAAATTTTGATTTTCCTCAAAATATAAATAAATTCAGGATAACTCATAAAATTTTTGGTCAACAACTGTATAAGGCTCAAAGCATCCACTTCAATGACAATATTAGTAACCTTGAGTTTATAGCACAATTCCAAACCATAGAGTAAACCCCTCATTTCCGCATAAATAACTTTACAGTAATTTAAAGAAGAGGCATAGGCAGAAATAACATCACCGTAAGAATCACGAAGAATGCCTCCCATTCCAGCAGCAACAGATCCCACGGAACCATTCGTGTTCAATTTGAAAAAAGGTAAGCACGGTTTCAGCCATCTAACAACTTTCTCCCTATTTCTAAACTCAACAGAATCAAGAGTAATACCGAAATAATGAGCCAAAAAACTGCAGTTTTTAAAGTTCTTACCAGAAATAACATTAGCTGCATATAGTTGATAGACTTTGTAATTTATATTATCAATAATTTTCAAAGCATCCATACGAATACCCTCATGTTACATATATAATATATTATCAAGAATCATTGTACGTAATCTTGCCAAAAAATTTAAATGCTTCTAATTTTAACTATTTTTTTGCATCTTACCATTTATTTTATTTTTTTCTGATAAATATCTAATTATTTTGATATAATTTTCTCCATTGTTACTGTTGTGATGTTCAAAAACATTTTAAGTTAAGAGTGTTGCTACACCTGACAAAAGAGGTGTTACATAAATGGATCACTTTCTTAAGTTGGTTAATAATTAGTAATAGACTAAAACAAATGTTTACTTAGGGAGAATTTTTTACTAAACCAGCTAATGATAATGATTATAACTTTTCTTAAGAGTATGTACTTTTCCTATAAGTTAATAAAATAGAATTTGCATAGAAGAGACTACAAATACAAATAAAGTTTGATAGGCATAAAAAAGTCGGACGTAATCATCCTCTTTTTTGAAGGTGGACTTTTTTTTTTGGTTTAAAACTCATGAAAGGGCCTACGCATTGATTAAACAAATTAGTACAAATCCTTAAAAACACGATTGCCCGCTACTGCTCAAAAAAACTACAATCAAGAAAATGAAAAAATAAAAAAATAAAAAATCTAAGGAACCTTTCGACCTTACTATAGTAGAAGCCAATCATAAAGCTGGTTTTGCAGTTTTCATGTGCGCCTAAGCCGCCGGTGTTAAGTATTTTTTTCTAGCCGTAGAAACCGTCAAAAATTGACCTAAAATTGGCCAAACCGACCCTTCCTCCACATTTGTTCTCGTATTGTTTTCCTCCAGACGCTCGCGCTCACCTTCGACTGCCTCTGCAGAAATCCGGCCGCCGACACCGTAACGTACTTAAGGCCGATGATCACGCTCTCACTCCAGCTGGAATTTTAATATAGCCGCCGGTAAATACCATCATTTGAGATGGCCAATATTTGAGATGGCCAGTACGTACGCTACCGGTAATTAACAGGTAGTCGCCAGCGCTAAAACCGCCAAAAATTACCGGCTGTGTTAGCCGCCGGAAAATTTAGCTGGCGTAAATTGACCACCACAATTTATTTCCTACGCGGTTTATATCGGCAGTTTAGAAAATTTATGATATATAATCGCCGGAAAAAGTCGTTGGTAATTGACAATTTTTCTGTAGTGAGGGTTGAACTAGAAAAGAAAATTTTTCTATAAATTTCGCGCAAATGCATTTATTAAAAGTGAACTAAATAGTTAAAATATTTATTGTACGAAGCACAAAAAAAAATTAGAATGAGCAATCCTCCATGTAGAGCACTTCCTAAATCCGCCGCTACAAATAACATGACTGATAATGATCATAATTAATTATAAGTTATTGTCAAGATCTTAAATTAGATAATCGACTAAGGGATTGCCTTTCTATAAGTATTGCAATCATAAAGTTAAATATAAGACTGCACAGTAAGTTAATTAAAGGATTTGGAATTCTCCTCTTGTTCATTTTTTATGTATTAAAATTTTAGCCCTAATCCAATGAATTCGACAGACGCCGTGCGCGTGAAGAAGCTTTTCGACATCTTCTCCTGAAAGCTTCCCTTGCGACCAAAAAACATACAAAGCCTCCTCGCCTGAAGCTTCTTCACACGACCTCCTCCCTCTTCCTGATGTCGTCCTTGTTATGAAAGCTTCTTCAACTGATCTGTTCTGCACAAGACCTTCTTTACACGAAGCTTTACGTGACCTCCACCGCACGCGAAGCCTCCAAGACTGCGACATCCAGCCAGCCTCTGTCCTATTGCTGAACCTCTTGATCACGCCGACGACGCCGAACAGGACTGGACTTGGTCATATTAAAAGTTGTTCATGTTCAACTTGAAATCCAGTTGTTAGCTTTTCTTGATTTTTCTAAATTAATTTAATGGGTGTTTAAAGTAGATAAAAATAAGCTAAGAAAATTAATGAGTACTTCTTATATTAATAAATAATATTTTGAATATAAATGAGTAAGCAATTCGATAAATCTATTATTAGTATCAAGCTATTTCACACTAATTAAAAATGCATTAATTAAATAAGATAATGAGTGAGCCATGCATGAACAAATTTTCTTACAAACATACAATCTAATTAAACAAACTCCCTATATAGTCTTATCAACAAGAAGAGTATCATTAACAAAAAGCATATACCAGAGTTACAGAGTATATCTTCCTGCAAATGTCTAGTAAGAACATCTATAACTAAAGTAAAAATATATGAGCTTAAGATGATCCCCGATGTAATCCAACTAAAATAGGAAAATATTGTCTAACCTCCTTGTGTTTGAACAAAAGTAATAGCTCATGCATACACATCCTTAATGACTTGAGAATACGCATTATTAACCCCTTCTTTTTAAAACTCTCCATAACACATCTCTTAGAACTTTATCATAATCTTACTCTAATTCAATAAATATCATATGCAAATCCTAGCTTATTCTCCCTATATTTCTCTATCAAACCTCTCAATAAATGTATAGCTTCCATAGTAGATTTATCCGACATGAATCCAAATTAATTTTGAGAAACATTAGTATCACGTCATTACCTATACTCAATGACTCTCTCTCAAAATTTTAAAGTATGATATATTAATTTAAGTTGTTGTCGTTGTTGTATGAAAATAACTATATTTAAACTTAGGCCATTTAATCTTCAAATTAAAAAATAAAATAAAATAATTTAATTATATAATTAAACGATTATTAATCTAGCCAAATTCAACTTAAAAATATCTGAAAAAATATTTTATATACATTTTAACGTGTTGAATTGAGCTACAATGTCAAACTAACTCATAAATATACCAATAGACTCCGAGGATGATATTTTTAATTAAATTAAATTTGACTAAATATAATATAATTATCTTAATATAAGGTTAGAGGTTCTATGTAACCTTTTTTATGAATTTTATGATAAAAAACTCTTAAGCTGGCACACATTTCTGCGCATTTTTTTAATAAAACTTAGTGTTCTTAATTCATACGCTACAGATAATTATGCTATTTAAAGTGATAGATTTGTTTTGTTCTTGTAATTATTGTAGCTGCAAGTCATTATCAATGTCAGAGATTTGTTTTTGGAGCTCCATTATGAAAAGTCTTTGTTAGGGAGGATATATTAAAAGAAGCAGCGTACTAAATGGTATTTAATTCTTTATTATTATTAAAATGAAAAATCAAAATCTAATTTATAATAATCTTTTTCTTTAATGATCATTATTTTTATTTTAAAATTTATTTAGATTTTGTTGTGGTAATTTACATTTTTTTTTATAATTTTTACTTTTAAAAGCTCTTATCTTAGCAACTTCTTCCAAAATGATTTTTCAATAACAACTTTTAAAGGAAATAATTTAAAAAGTTATGAAAATAATTTTCTTTCAAATAGGTATTATTTTTTATTAACTACTTTTCTTATCATGAAAACAGTCAAAATGCTCTTTTAAATAAAACTTAAATATTTGTTTGGGATAGCTTCTTACTACTTCCCTTTTCACACCGTAATTATAATTACATATGCTTAGTGCTTTCTTGATGTTTTTTCAGTGCTTTCTTAAAATTTATGTGATTGGAAGTTATTTTTTTACAATAGGAGTTTCTAATGTATGATAGCTTTACAAAAACAGCTATTTAATTTTTTTAAAAAAATATTTATAATATTCACAATAACTTTCAAAAAAGTTATTTTCCCATAATAACTTTACGATCAACTTTACAAAACACTGCAACTGTAAGTCTTAAAAAAACTCTAAATATCATACAAAAAAAGCTAAATTTTTTATATGAATTAAGCTCAAAATTCTACAAGTTTTTGTGAAATAAATTGGGTAAAAAATATAATGTAATTAAATTTAGTCATCATTAGATTTCTAATATTTATTAATTTGAGATGAGCAAAGAGTAATTATTTTAAATTAATAAGTCATATATGTCACTCTCAAAATTAATTCAAATATTATATAATTCATCTTGATTATAATTTAAGTCATCATCATGCATCTACTTAAAAACAATTTTCAGCTGTGTTAGTTAATTATGAAAGAAAGCTTAAGGAAAGTCTAAAAGAGGTAGATAAGATATAAGAAAAAATATAGAAATAGTATTCTATAATATAATGAAGAGAACAACAACAACTCAACAAGTGTAAAGTTTGATAAACGGTCAAGTGATTTTCATATATAAGGCTTGGTTTGGGATGGAAGAGAGCTTAATTTAAAAAATAAGATATAAATAGTTTATCTTTTAATTATAAATTAGCAGTAGTCAATGATTTTGAGAGTTCATTATTTTTTTCCTTGTTTCCTTTCATTCAAATTTCAGCATCCAAGTAGTGGATTTTCTTTTTAAAGCAAATAATGAAATAACATTCCTTATAAAAATAAAAAATTATAAAAAAAGATCGATCTTTCATAAATCATAATCTAATCCAAACTACATCAATCTTTTTTATTTATTTCGTTAATTAATTAAAGGTATAAATGAGTTGAGTTATCTTGAATTTGACTCGTTAATGAGCTTACAAAGAAGATCATATTAAGATGCTAGCTCAATCAAGCTTGTTTATTAAATGTGCGCAAGTTTGATTTTGATAAAGCTCAGTTTGTAAGCCAGTGAGTATATTTACGTGTTGGTCATGTTGATGTCTTCTCCGGTGAGCTCTGACAATTCCTTTGATAATTGTTTTTTATTAATATTATAGTTACTATAAGGAGGAGAAGAAATTGGATAGATTTTTTTAGTAGGGATGCTATTCAAAAAATGATAGGAACATAGGAGTAGTGCCATCGAAGGAATCTAGGGAAGATGTGAATCATTTAAAGCTTTCTTCTATGACCTTAATTAGGCAACTTGGCGACTTCACTTCGAGTGTTGCTTACATTGATACATTCTTCAATGAGGTCTCATAATGAGTTTTTCTTCTTCCATGACAATTAATCACATCATTATCTTTTTCTATGGGCTGTTGTAGAGTCATATTCTTCTTTAACTTGATTTCATGAGCTGGTTCGTTAACCCAAAGTTATTGCCACATGTTGAGCTTGCAATTGGATAGGTGAGCCGAGCTTAGCCTTGGCTCGAGCTGGACTCAATTCCTATACACCCCTATACTTTGTATAGGTATCAAACCAAAATGCATTTATAAAAAAGAAATAAGAGTAGCTACACATATCTCATGTAAATGAAACAAAAATACATCATCCTTTTTTAAATGAAAATAAATAAAAATTAGATTAGTGGAATCTAGCATTTAATAAGATGGATTAGCAAATGTAGTAGCTTTGAACAGCTAATAATTTTTGGCAAAAGATTATAAGATTTACTTTAAATTCTTCGAAAATGAGCTTCACCAAGAAATCTCATTAGATCTCATGATTAGATCAATAAAATTTTAAAACTTTTTTGATTGGAAAATCATCATCAATTAGCAATCGATGGATAGGAACATAATAAGAATTAAGATTTTATTTGAGATATTTTTCTTATTATTTTTTAAAATACTTTTTTTAATAAAAAAATTTATCTCAAAATATTTTTATACTAAATAACTGCTCTCAAATAAAATGTGGTTAGATTTTTATATTTTAATCTCTTTTTCTCCCTGCTCTCAAATCATTGAACAAATCTAGATCACCTATAATTCTCAGAGCATTTAGGCCACCCACCCGGTTTAAATCTCTGTGCTGAACTGCGGATCCGGCCCGGTTCAACAAAACCTCGTCACGTGCGGCCACCGGGTCAAACACGAGGCTGTCGGCCACGTGTCCGCAGTCACTATCATCGGGAATCGGTCAGTCCCTGCCCTTAAAAACCGGGCACCCGGTCAAAGATCAGACCATGTTCGGTGGATGCTTCGATCAGGTTAACAGGCTATGCTGTTTAGCGAAGCGATGGATCCACCGTTGCTACAAATAATCCTTCGGTGGATCATCTCGTTCGCATACAAAATCTCCTGCGGGCGTTTGTTGGGCATTGTTGGTCCAACCACTGCGCCGTTCACGTCAACGTCAAGGGTCGCGGTATGATTCTCCGTGGTACAGCTTACACAGAGGAATGGGCGGCATTACATCTTGAGCTTTCTGACGTCCGCGCCTTCATCCCTCTCTTTCTCCAGGCCTTTTTATATTAAGTCTGAGCGTTGCAATATATTTAAAAAAATTTATTATAAAATATTATTATATATTACAAATATAAAAGTATTCTCAACAACACCAAAGCCTTTAGGATAACAGGTGGGGTCCATGGGCATTCAAATCATATTAAAGATAATAATTCCACGTGTAATATATTTTGGGATCTATCATGTAATAAGAAGATAAATGTATATCCTTCATAACTTATTATTTTACATTTATAAATTATTGATATTAAATTAGATCATTTATATAATTAATTAATTTTTATAGTACATAAAAAATAAATGAAGAATATAGTTTATGTACTATTATTAATTAAAAATAAATTTTATTTACATCATAAATAGTTTATTTAAAAAATCTATTTTAAAATTGATAGTGTATGCTGTAGACTTAAAAGTTAAGAAGAAAGAAATAGGAGCTTTAGTTTTTTAGTCTCACATCTCTTGGGAGACTTTCTCTTGGTAATGCTTTTACTTTATATTGACTTTTAAACTTGAAAGAAGTAGCACATCATGTAAAGTGATGAAACTTTGTGAAGTGCTTGGTTGGAATTTTTTAATTTAAAATTAGATATTTCAAAATTAAAATTAAATTATAAATTTATTTTATATTTAAAATAATTAATTTAAATATTAAAAAATGCAAAAGTTAAATCGACCGGTTTAAGAGAACTGTGACCATTCAACGGTTTCCGGTTGAATTGGCGGTTTTGTTCGGTTCTTGCCGGTTTGATGCAGAAGCGATTCTTAGCATGAACCGGATCGTCCATAGAACCAGTTCATGATTGAACTGATCAGACCAGGCCGATTTTTAAAACATTAATTGGATATAAAAGAAGGAACATTTTAAAAGAAAAACTATGATAGATAAAGAAACTATAGTGCATGAGTTGTTTCAATACTTGGTGATGCTTCTTTATTGAAGAGCAGCGTGCAAGCCTTCTCATAGGTCTATTTTTAGGAGTAATAAAACCATTTTAGGATTAATCCACACCATTATCACAACCAATACTACTATACCAATCAGCACTATCATAACTACCACTCATACGACCCATCTAGCTAGAACCTAGTCCAACTACCACTCTTCAAATATTACATATAATACACTATTTTTATCCCTATTCATCATTCTCACCATCAGTAATTAATATGTTAAACTTAAACTTTGGAGAGAGTTACTGAGTATAGGTTAAGACGTGATACTAATGCTTCTTAAAATCAATTTAGATTCATGATGGATAAGTCTACTATGGAAGCTACACAACATTTATTGAGATCTTTGATAGAGAATTATAGGCAGAATGCAGATCTACAAATGATATTTATTGATTTAGAGAAAACATATGATAAAGTTCTAAGAGAAGTGTTATTGAGAGTTTTAGAAAAGAGAAGGATTAATAATGCTTGTACTCAAGTCAATAAGGAAATGTATGCAGGAGTTGTTACTTTTGTTCAAGCACAATGAGGTTGGACAAAGTATTTTCCTATTTCAGTTGGATTACATCAAGGATCTGCTTTAAGATTATATATTTTTGTTCTAGTCATGGATGTTCCTACTAGACATTTGCAAGAGGATCTACCTTAATATATGCTTTGTGCTGAGGATTTTTTTTGTTGTTGATAAGACTAGAGAAGGAGTTGAAGGTAAACTTGAATTATAGAGGTCAACCTTAGAGTCTAAAGGTTTTCATTTGAGTAGATCTAAAACAAAATATATAAAGTGTAATTTTAGTTGTAATAGATCTAATGGGAGGATTTTGACTTTAAGCAATCAAGTTATTAATAAGAGTACATGTTTTAAATATCTAAGGTCTATTGTCCAAAGTGATGGTGAAATAGATGAGGATATTATTAGTAGAATCCATAAGTTGGATAGTTGAAGTGAAGGAATATATCATGCATGTTGTGTGATAAAAAAGTACCTTCTGGTGGATGAGTGGCTTTACTCTTGGAGATAGAATGCGAAATATGCATATACGTGAAAAGGTTGGAGTAGTGCTAGCTCTAGTGACATAATAAAATTAGAGGGACTCGCCTTAGATTGTTTGGTCATATAAAATGGCGGCCTTCTAAATAGATCCGATTATGAGAGTAAATGTATTAGATTTGACCTATGTTAAGAGTGGCAGAAGTAAACCTAAAAAGACTTGGTTCGAAAATATTTAAAAAGGCATTTCTTTATTAGATTTAAATGAGAATTTGACTCTTAACATTACAAATTGTAAAAAAAAAAAAGATTCATATAGCTGATCCAACATAGTGGGATAAATGCTTACTGTTGTTATTGTATTTTTTTCGAAAGTTCCCTATATATAATTTCATAGACATGAGGCAAATTTTTATATTATTTAAAAAAAATCAAAATCAATGTATATATAACTTCTTCTGCTATTTCTGCTGAGCTTTATACTCTCTTTTACGGGTTGAAAATTTGTACCAACTTGGGTTTTAATTGTATCTGGATAGAGGTACGTGGATGCGTTGTTGCTTATTCAGATTATTAACAATATCATTCATGTCAACCCTAACCTTTTCTATCTTATTAGGCAAATTAAGCAATCTCTTTGTACTTTCAATTACTATATCTCTCATATTTATCATGAAGCTAATGTTTGTGCTGATTGGTTAGCTAAAAGAGGTTGCAATATTCATAATTATGAGGAGTTAGACACTACTTGTCTGCATCCTCAATTACAAGGTATGATTAATTTAGATAACACTACAGGAAAACCTGTTATTACCGGCGGACTTAATCCGCCGGAAACAATGTACAATCCGACGGAACCGGTAGTTTCCGGCGTATGTTCCGGCGCAAATATCTCCGCCGGTTTATGGTGCGTCGATAATTTGTTTCCGACGTATAAGTTGCGCCGGAAACAGTTCCGGCGCAGTTTCCGACGTTATAACAATCTATGGGCTAATCAGGCGGGGTTGATGTCGAGAAAAGGTGTGATTGTTTGGAATGATAGATAGATATAGATAGAGATGATATAATACAAAAAGATAAGAACCCACTAATAAATACATGACAATATTAAAAAGGTAATACTAATCAATATACTTATAACTAGTGGTTTCCCTCCCCTTGGTTCGATGTTCCTCTGTGGTGATTGTTCCTGCGTATCTAATACATTGCTAACAGGCTCTGTGTCGAATCGTGATTTGGTTTTCGGAGGTGTTACATGCTCGTGTGCCGTAGGGGTTCCCCTGTGGCCGGGTGTTGCCCTGTTGCTTTGGCTGTTGGATCTATCGGAAGCCTTAGAGAGATAAATTTGCTCCTATTGGTGGTTGATATGGTACTCTAACCGGATCATGTTTGACTGTTGGTGTCAAGGTGTTGATTGGTGATGTGTTCTTTTTCCGTTATCTTCCTTATGCAATTTCCCCTTTTATTCCATCGGTCTTGGGTGGACGTCTTTCGTCCGCCGGATGATGATATTGGAATCATATGGAGGTGGGTCTGGGTTGCGGGGTGGGCTCGAGGGACTCCCTGTTTTTGGAGCGCAGTTCTCTGGCGTGGCTGAAAGGAGGTCCTGGAAGATTCAAACGAGATTAATTTGAAGGTGTTGTGTATAGAATGTGTGTGAGCAGGTTTTTATTTGCCGGATGATGATGAATGTTGTTATATTGATTGTTGCAATCTTCTCTCTGTCGTTTTGGGGCGGATCCTACCGTCCAAGTAGGAGAGTATGCCTTTGGTTAACAGGTTAATTAGCATGTCCCAGTGAGAGAATGAACAACGCAGATGAATAATGTTTAGGTGGACCTCTGGGCGTGAGATCAGGGAAACAACTTTTTGGCTGAAGTGTTATTCGATGGTGCCGGAACCGAGTCGTCTGTAGTCATTGTCGTCTGAGGATGACAATGAATTTCACTCTGGTGTGTACGAGACTCTGCATCACTGGTCGCAACTCGGGGGAGTTTTGGGGAGAGGCCGACGTAACGTGTGATATTCCCTGACCTTCTATACTATTAGTTAGCTCGCTATATACATACTTCATGATGACACTCGAGTTATATATATGCATTTGTGAGGAATTTTGACTAGATATTTGGTGGGCTTCGGGCAATGATGTGGAAGGGCCTGCGGCCACGGTTTTTCTCATGGTGGCAACTCTTTGGTGGGACCTTTATCTTTTGTCTCACCTTACTGGACGCATTCCGTGCAAGGATTCAGGGTCGCTGGAGACCTCGGCGTTCTGAGCCCGGTTTTAGCTCTGTTGGACTTCTTCTTGAATATTTGTTAGTGGTATACACTTTATTGCTGGAGGTGTGGCTTGTGGTTCCCAATAAGGATTTTGGTATTTGCCTTTATTAACGCTGTAGACCCCCTTTTTGTGGGTTACTTTTTTAAAATAAAATAATAAAAAAATAAAAATAAAACTTCTTATATTGATTGATGCTAAGAAATTCGTAATGATTAATTAAAATATTACTGTTATGTAACTATATAATTTAAATATACAAAAAAGTAAAAATCAAAATTTTTTAATTTTACTTTTAAATTGTACCAGTTTTTAGATAATTTAATTAAATTAAAATCATTATTTGGTTAACTTAATAAATTATCAAGTATAATATATAGATCACAACCTGAAGAGGAAAGCTTATATAGATACAATATCTTAAATCAAAAGAAAAATTAGTCTCGATAATTAGAACTGTAATTAATAAAATATATACTGAAAATTGTAAATAGAACTAATAGACTTAAATCATTAGAAATAAATAACAATTGCCATTTATTAAATTTATTCAGATTTCTCAATACTATACAAATAATATTTAAATTAATTACCTAAAAGAGTATATTAATTTTCCAAATAATAATACAAAAATATCCCTGCTTGGCAGTCAA
>NW_021473832.1:20718-91822 GCF_001605985.2 Dendrobium catenatum | reverse complement strand
ACAGGGCAGTAATCCTTAGAGTGGCCTAAGGTATGACAATGCATACAGAAAAGCGGAATGTCCTCAAAAACCACCGATTGAACATAACCCGTTTCCACAGAACCAACCCAAATTTTATCAGGGTAATTTTTCGTAACATCCAATTCCACCATGATACGCGCCATGGACGGACGAGAACCAGAAGCAGTTGCCATATCCGACTTGAGAGGTTTACCGAAAAGAGAACCTAATCCAGAAAGAATTCTAGGAGAGAACAAATGAGGTCTAAGAAAAGGGAAAGAAACCCAAATCGGCACAATAGGGGACTCCACCTCAATGTCCAAATTTGGAGACCATTTCACCACTTTCATGAGACAATTTTTCACAAAGTAAGATCTATGGGAAAACATACGGCAGTAATCAAAATCGTTCACTAACTTTATCAAAACGTTCCTATGATTAAGAACAGTGACTGAAAATTCTCCAATAAGCTTTAAATTAAAGCAAAAATTCCGAATCGCGTCCACCGGCGGACGCCGACCCGGAAAACGGCCAACCAAGGCGAAATCAAAAGGGGCCGCAAGGGAACGAATTTCCTCCTCAGAAATAAGCAGAGCCGGCAAACCACGATGGGAAGAAACGCATAAATCAGGAAAATTAGAAGAAATACCAGATAAAGCGTCTCTAAAGGAAAGAGGCGCAGCCGCCCCCTTCAGGAATCCGGGATCGCGAAGGCGAATGGAAGCCATGATGCAAAAACCAGAAAAACTGAAGAAAGAAGGGAAGGAACAGCCACCAAACGCCCAAAATCATGGTGACGGCGGAAACCCTAGCAGAGGAAGTAAAAGGCGAAAGGAAACCATGACTAAGCTAAGATATTGTTCCACGTTATAAGAATGTTTTATTTAATAAAATCAAAGCATAGATAGTATTAATTTGGTTAATTTAATATTTTTTAAATTAATTTCATAAAAAATGCATTTACAAAATTATTTAAATCCTTTCTTTTTCACTCTCTATTTTTGTTCCTATTTGAAACTTACGAAGAAGTGGTTATAGGAGCTCTCCCATATAAATTAAGGCTTCATTTAAGAAGGCTTTCTTATTGTTTTATTTTTCATACCGTAATTATAATTTATATTTGACCACTGCTCTTTTGTTGTTTTCAATATATATATATATATATATATATATATATTAAAAATTTATTCTCTACCCATCGAGGCTTAGGGTGGTTGGTGGGCAAGCATGGTTGGGAACCCCCCATACGGGGTTCAAATTCCCTCTACTACGGCTTTGCCTTTTCAGTGGGGCAAAGCAAGTGCAGGTTTGATGCCGGTTGGTGCCATCGTTAGGTTCTTCCGAGGGATTAATTATGCCGCCAACAACCCCCTTTGGAATGACAGCAGGTAGATACCCCCGTTCCTAAAAAAAAATTGTTTTCTATAATACAACAACAACATCAAGCTTTTGTCTCACAACGTGGGATTAACTACATGAATCCTTTTTCGCCATTGTATCCTGTTAAAAGTCTCATTTAAATCTAATAAAGAAAGATCATTTCTAATATTTTCTAATCAAGTCTTATTAGGTCTACCTCTACCTTTCTTAACATAAGTCAAATCTAATACCTCAACTTTTCAAACCGGGTCACAGAAGGCCTCCGTTTAATGTGACCAAACCATCTATGACGACTCTCTCTACTTTGTTTTATATAATAGCTTTAAAAAATTAATTTAAATACAACAATTTTACAAAGCTGTAAAAAGGTGGTACCAAACGTAGCCTGAGGATTCATTTGGGACGTTTGCAACTTATTATGTAAAGTAGTTATAAAATTGCTCTGGAGAAAGCAGTTTTTTTTTAAAGCTGCCGTAAAAAGTAACTTTCTAGCACAAAAAAAAAACTTCTTGAAGACATTGAAAAAGTAATGATCAAATAAAAATTATAATTGCAATATGAAAATCAAAGTAATAAAAAAAATTATTCTAAACAAAGCCTACATCGTTTCCCAAACTTGTTACACGTGAAATATGATCCGGTTCATCCCAAACCGCCCGGTCCACCATTGAAACGGGCAAACCAAGACCGAGTCAATATATATAGACTTTTTTAAAGTTCTATGGTGGCTCAACCTCCATGAAATTTTCTTCTGAAAGCAATACGAACCAATTAATTAATAGACGCCTTTAGATTTAAGCAAAGGATTAAGAAAAGTATTAGTGTTAATCTCTATTATTAACGTCTCCGTCAGAATACTTCTGCAATACCAATATGTCCTCAAACAACGACAAGAAAATTGCATGGATCTCACCAATAACATAACTGTGGTCCAGCCTACGGCCACTTCGTTTTATTTTCTAACTTATATATCAATAATTTATTTGTTTACGTGCCGTTCTTCTTAGTTAATTACTTTTAAAACTTAATTAAACTCTAATTAATTATTCCTGGCCACAAATTTCTATTGGGAATCAATCATTATTCTCAAACATAAGATTGCCACAAATATATACAGATTAAGGCTCCGTTTGGGACGGAATTTTTATTATTTTTTGAAGCAGTTTTTTAATACAAAAATTAAAATTTTTAACTAAAAAGTTGTTTCAAGAAGCAGTAGATAGTCGTCCCAAACAAAGCCTAAGGCTTCGTTTGGAACGGCTTTTCTATTGTTTCTTCAAGTAGCTTCTTAATGTAAAAATTTAAAAATTTTTGTACTAGAAAATTACTTTAAGAAGCAGAAAAAAAAAAAAAAGTCCCAAACAAAGTCTAAATATCTTATTAAACTTTAAAGTACCTAAACATCATACTACATATTTCCTTAATATAAGAGAAAAATTATGAATTCTTCATAAAAGAAAAATTAATAAAGGAAATAATCAAATTATGATGATCTTGATTTAAAAAAATGTTTGGATTTTTTAATTTAAGATAATATAGTATAAAAATATCAATCAATTTTTTATCATATTAATCTCAAGATAAAAATATTTAAAAGTCATTCTCATATAATTTAAATTAGGGCATCATCAACAAATTTTTTGTAATTGTCACAGAAGATAATTAACTATGCTTCAATGTTGAAACTGTTTATGAAAATTAAAAAAAAAATGTGATTTATAGTATTTTTAATTATAATTTAAAGAATACAGTCACTATAGTATAATATTTAGGACATTTTTTAATCAATATAGCACAAAAAAGAAATAATATTTCTCAAAAGATATTGTTCCTCGCTAGATATTAAAAAAAAAATATTAACTCCGTAATCAACCAAAATATTTATATGGGGAGAAGAATCAGACCAACTTCTCCTTCTGCATCAAACAAGCAACCACTTCATCTTGTCGGCACTTAAGACCTCAAGCTAAGCCTATCATCACAACTCGACAAAGCAAAGACGAGCTTAATTAATTAATTAATTAGCTGCCCATTAATCAAATAAAGCTGTTCAGTACTAATTAATTACTATTTAATCATCCTTAGACTAAGGTGATTATGATATAGTAGCCTAATTAAGTTCTTATGCGCATCATGATGCACACCATGACAAGATTGGAATAGTTTTTTAAGGGGAGGGAAGCTTTTCTTTCTATGAAAGAAATAATTAAATTAATATGAATTATTTGATCACAAGCAGTTCAGGCAGCTTTACATGGCTAATGAATTAATTTAGTCACTTTAAGCCCATGTGATTAACAATGATTTATCTTGTCTTATTGTTAATTAAGACATATTGTTAGCTTTTTTATGTAGGAAAATTAGAATTGTATTATTCTTTATTAACTTGAATAATATATTGATAAAATAAGTATAATATATGGATAATAATAAATAAATTAAACTTAATGTAAACGTAATATAATAACTGATATATCATTAAAAAATTTTCTAGATCAAACACGAATCATGAGGTAAAATTAAGTTGAAACTTCCAAAATTAAATTCGGGACCATCCAAACTCTGATTTCTGACCTTAGTTGTCCTCAGACTACAGTCCTTCCAACCTCTATCACGAAACTACGATCTTCCAGATCTCGGTTGCCCACCAACTACAATCTGTTCAACCTCCGTCGCCAGACTAAGTTTTTTCCGACCTTCGTTGTGAGACTATGGCCCTTTCGACTTTCATCATCAGATAACGGTCTTTCTGACCTTCATCTCATGCCGACTACGATCCTTCCAACCTCCGTCGCCAGAAATTTATTTTTCCAACTTTGTCGCCTGCCGACTACGGTCCTTCCTATCTTTGTTGACATACTATGGTCTTTTCTACCTCTGTCGCCCGCCGACTACGGTACTTCTGACTTCCGTCGCCAGACAACAGTCTTTTCAACCTTCTTCGTCTGTCGTCTACGGTCCTTCCGACCTCCTTCACCTGACAACGGTCATTCTGACAATCATCACTCGTCGACTACGGTCCTTACGACCACAGTCACCCGACTACCATCTTTCTCACATTCGTCGCCCACCGACTAAGGTCTTGTCTACCAAGCAAACATGTCAATACTAATTCTTAAAACTCCTACCATGTAATGCATTCGATATGATGTATATCTGTTACACCAAGCCAATGTCTTCCCCACAAGGAAGAGCCGCATTTATAATCGACTGCAAACACTAGTGGATTCATTCATATTGGTCCATTTCCTGTGGGTTTTCCCCCTTTTCATTATATAAACTTGAGGCACCATTTGAATGAAAACTTTCAAATTACATATAGAATCAATTGAAAGTGGAATTGGAAGTCAAATTAACTTCTTAATGAGATGAATTCATCAATACCATGAGTGATCCAATCTGAGTTCCTATGACCCTAAATCAAGCGATTGAAGAGTAGTTGAAATTTTTTTAATATTGATTGAAGTATCAAATGGTCTTTAAATAATGCATGCTTATAGTAAAAAAATACATCTCAATGAGATAAATCCAACGATCTACAAAATGCTTAATTTCAACATCATTAAAGCACCCAAATATCTAAGAAATATCATGTGAATAATAGGTATCACTCTAGGCCTTTATATGTAGTGCTATAGGATTCTAATTAGATTTAAATATCACTTTAAAATATTATAAACATATCATCATTTTCCTTATACTATAAGCATACCCTCATTTTTTTATATAAAAGGGGACTTGAATTGATAATGAGAGAGCTCAAAGATTTAAAAACCATGTAGCTCTAACTAACCATCATAGTTAGACCATCATTTTTAGATCGCTACAAATTAGAATCCCCCAACTACACTGGCCTGACTACAGTCGCTCGACTACCATTGCTTAAACAAGGTGTTTCGATCACCATAGTCGTATGATAATCTCTTGACCTTTGCCACTTTACTATGATTGCCCCATCATCTTTGTTAGACTACTATATTCTCCCAAGCACCGTTGCATGACCACTACCTCTTGACCACATTTGCCTGACAATAATCTATTAACCTCTGTAGTCTAACTATGATCTCCTAACTACTATTAGCAAACTACAATCTCCCTGTCATTATAGCTCGATTATGGCCTTTGGAGAACCATCACCCAATTGTTGTTTCTTGATCGCAGTCATCTGACTATAGTCTCCTGACCACTATCACTTAATTGCAATTTGCCAACTATTGCTCTATTACTATGACCGCCAAACTATCAACACACATTTACAGTCTCCCAATAACCACCGCCTAACTACTATCTCATTTCTATCATCGCTTGACTACGTTATTCTAAATACCATCGCCTAACTGTATTCCTCAACAACCATTGCCCAACTATTGACCCTCAGCTACCATTGCACAACTACAACCCCCTAGCCATTGGCTTCCATTTGCAATCATCAACCACTGTTGCAAGATAACAATCACTTGATCATTGTCATCTAACTATCGATCATTGTCATTTAACTTTTATCTACTTATCATTATTTTCTTACAATGGTCTCCTAACCACTACCATCTAAATATGATTTTTAAATCACCATCATTTGCTTAAAGTCTCCTAACTATCATAATCTAAATACCATCAACTAATAGAGTCATTTCAACTAACCTTTTCTCTATTTGATTTTTCCGCATAAAAAAATTAATCTCTCCCAACCCTACTACTATATATGAAAATTCTAGCACGCTAATGGAGGCATTTTTTTTTAATATTTGATTCAGTACAAAATTAAAGCACCTGCTATTCCCAACGGTTAATGTGGAACTACATTACTTTTTATACGTAAACGTAATAACATATGCATGAGGCATAAATCCTTGTTTCATTTCAAAATTAGGAAGATCGGGATGACTTTTTTCTTGCTTTCTAAAATAAATTTTTAGTACAAAATTTCTTAAATTAGAAATTTGTGTTTTAAAAGTCGTTTAGAAAGTAGTATCCAATTTGAGTCCAAACTAGCCTAGATCAAGAGACTGAATCTTTGGGAAAATAGCAAATATTACAAAGATTTGTTTCCATTTAATAGCAGGCCGTATTTGTGACTGAGAGTATAGCTTAATCTTATGACGAGAATCTAATAGGCCTAATATATAAAAACGGCCCATTCGAAATTGAGCCCGTATTTTATGGTCCACGAAAAATCACAAAATTGATGTTCTGATGATCCACGAATTAACTTATCTTAATAAATGATCGCTTTAATTAAAATGAGATAAATCTTTAGACTAATTTAAGATGCCATATTTGCTATTTATCCAATTAAATTTGGTCAATAGGAAATTTTGGCTAAAACTTTTCATTAAATTTAAATATTTTTGTGTGTATTATTATTATTATTGGGTACTTATTCAACTCTGTTGTTAATTTGAAAATATCAGATAGATTATGGAATTCACTGATTAGAGCTGTTTTGATTTTATCTATTCGTATGAAAAAAAAAGGATCAATGTGTGTATATTTTTATTTTTTAGTAAATAATAATAAAATCAAATAATATTTTTGTCAATATTTATATGCCACGAAAGTTTTTTATTTTTTTTTAAATTTAAGACCTACGGAATAACCTATTATTTTTCTCAAATTCAATGGTAATCTAAATCTAATTTAACAATTGTTTCATTCATAAAATTTGATAGGTAACAAAAGAAATATGTAGCTCATATTGATTTGTTGGTTGGGCGCTTCAGCTATCAACCAAGTGGTCTTAAGTTTGAAGCTTGTATATATGATGTGTGTATGAATTTGTCTAATTCATAAGTCTAAAAAAAAGTAACAAAAGAACTAGTCGTATCAGGCGATACTCTCAATGCAAATTGAAGCGAAAAGTTGTCAAAATACAGCTCAATGTTATCCAAACACTGATTTCTTTAAACTTACAACTAAATTGATCGACTCGATGACATGAACTCAACGACACAAAATTTAATCAAATATAAGTCCAAATTGGACTAGATCAAGCACTTGAATCATAGTTAAAAACTAGAGAAAATGTATTGAAGGATCAAATATGATTTTATCTAATTCAAATTAAGCATCTTACATAATGTTTCGAATTTTTGCCACATTTATAGGTCTTGTCACTATCAAAATCTCTATTCTCTGGACGAAGAGAACCCCTTGGCCTAAGATTCACAAGATGCATGAAAAATGCAAAGCTCATCTCGAGCACCATTGTCAAAGAACAACCTAACCGTTGTCATCGGATTATTGTCCAATCAATGTTGCTAGACCACTGCTTGAATGCAATTATTAGACATGGCCCAACGACTGTCATCAAACCACATACAATTGGATTACCATTGGAGCATTATTCCTGCCAAACCGCCGTCATTGAACCACCATTGATGGATCACCACATGACCACTGCAATTTGCTCAATTGCTGCCATTGGAACATCGCCGCCGTCTACTCATCACAACCCAAAATTTATGTTGCACCATCATTCCCAACCTCAAACATCATACTGTTGCCACCCTACCTTCATGCATCGGATCACCACTACCCAACCTGACCACCATGACACGACCACCTTTATTATATCATCATCACTCAGCCACAACCATCCGAACATGTCTCATCCCTTATTGACTATGAAAAATTGTACACTATCAACTCATACTTTTGTATCCCCACATTCTCCAACTTGCGGATAGAAGAATCATTATGATTAATGCTCACCTAATGAAATTATTTCAGTCGGGTCAAACCTTATTGTTTTACCTCTTCCAAGGCTTTTCATATAAAAAATTTAATCGTCTCATGCATAATATATTTTTTTTTTGTTTAATATGATATATTATCGTATAAAGCTAAGATGCAACTCTCTCGTTTCGCTGCCATGAATTTTATAACACGCAACAATTTGAGATGTTGTTGTGTTTGGTGCAAAGTTGGCGGCGGCATGATGCAAATGGTTGTGCAACTATGAGTTCATATTTTGAGAAATAATGAAAATACCCCCCTTTTTTTAGGTTTTTTTTGAAGTAATATTTATTATTTTTAAATAAAAAGGTGGAATATAATTAGATATATCACTCAAAATAATATATTTACAAAACTAACATCCACAAATCCACTCCATTTTTTTTGAACAACCGATCCGTTTAATTCCATGTGTCACGTGACTCGTGAGTGACCAAACTACGGTGAATTTCACAGAAGTATGACTTTGTTATAAATTTTGATATTTGGTAGAAAGTTTGAAAAATGAATGTAAGTGTATTAATTTTATAAATAAGTAAATATGAACTATAATTTAATTATGAAATTGTCACAAATAAAATTAAAACACTTATAAAATTTTATGCCGGATATTTTTTTATTCAAATAAAAGAAATCCTAAAATAATCAAATTGTATCAGGCTGTAGTCATGATTAGGAGTGTCAAAATAGATTGGGTTCTGGTCTGAGCCAAATTTGATCCGACTCGAATCAAGTCTGCTCGAAACCTATCCATTTAATAAGCGGGTCAAAGAGGTGAACCTGAACTTGACCCAATAACCCATTTTAATTATAAAAATATTTTTATTACCTTATTAATCATATAAAAAGATGCATCCCATTCTCAAGTGAAATCAAGCATATTAACATTAAACATGATAATTTAGCCTAATGACACAATTACGTTTTCTCCATTATACCATTATTCACAGTAAATTATTGCAATTTTTACTGTTTTTCGTTTTTCTTAGAAAGTTCCACTTTAGAATTATGGTCTATTTAGTTCTGAAACTATTGTAAGTAAAGCAAGTTCCATATTATGATGGTAGAAAACAACTTTTCTTCACTAAATTTTTTGAAAATCAGTGAGAAAATATTAGCTAATTAAATGATATAGTGGTTGTTGGCTGAAAAGCAAAGAAGCTGTCTCAAACATGAGAGATTATTACGTGCGGAGTCCAAACAAGAAAACCGTCCAGCTTTTATGAGTTCGCGTTGCAAAAACGCATTTACTATTCACCACTGTGCTTTTATTTTGCTTTTGTTGCGCACACTCACAAAAATTCCGCACGTAATAATCTCCCTCCAAACAGACCCTTAGTCGAGGCATGACTCTAAGACTCGATCTCAATAAATAATATAGACAATTAGACAAATTCAGTTTTGTTACATTCCCAAACTTTCGTGATAATAGATAGAGATAAAATTTGACGTCTTAACTTTGCTCAAAGTCTGCCGCTACGAATATTCAGACACTCAACAAGATTCATCAAGAACTCCTTAAACCAATGAACTGAGCTCATAAGAAAATCAGGTTAACAATTATTTATAAAAAAATCAACAAAAATTTTAAAGAATTTAAAACTGTTTTAATTATTATTTATTTACAATTTATATGACCACATCAAATAGACTGGGTTCTCTATCCACATCATATTTAAAATAAAAAATAAAAATAAATCTTATTTAAAAATATATTTATTTAAGAAGTCAATAACGATAGGTGACTATATTATATATATATACACATAAATGATCCATAAAGTTTCTACGATTTAATTCTCTCTTCGTTTGAATATATTTATTTATGAAGAAAGAAGTGTGCATGTTTAAGGGAATTAGCTGTTATTGTCTAAGTATAAATTTTATAATTAATAAAATTGGCTTAGCTTTTTTTATAGTAATTAATTAGGTTTTTTTATTTGATGATGTTTCAGAACTAAATTATTTTCCACAGATTATATGAGTACAACTGGTAATTATTCTATTGGTTTATGCGGCAACAAGATTTGGAGTACAAATTAATTAATTAAAAAATTATAAGAATGCTAATTTATTGGCCTCTATTGCTTCTCTTTTCTTTTCTTTGGTTAATTAATATATTTATATATATTAATCATAGAAAATTCATTTGTTAAAGACAAATATCTATAAAATATGTAAGTGAGAAACTTTTGAAATTATATTTAAGATCATCTTAATTCCAATTTGAAATTGAACGTCTTGATGAGACAAATCTATCGACACTAAAAGTGATCCCATACACTCAAAATGAGCTCAAGTTAATTACTTGAAGGAGAATTGAAAATTTTAAAACATTAATTTGATGATTAAACATGTTTATAGTCAAATCGAGCGTCTTAACAAGATGAATCTAACAAGTTCAAGATTTCTTAATTTTGATATTATTAAGGCTCCCAAATACTGAAAAAATGATTAATAATCAAGATGATCAATATGAGCAGTGTAATTGACTATTTTGAATTTTAGCTATATTTACGGAGAGTTTTTCTCACGAATTATATAAATAGACTCACACTCTTTATATGATGAAGAGGATAAGAGGGGGGAGGAGGATGAAGCTTGAGCTTTAGCTTTGACTTGAAATTGGAGATAGTTTAGTTGTTGATGGACCACCATTAATAAAACCTACCATCAAACCTTCGCCATCAGGCTGTCGCATTCCAACCCCCACCCCCTATGACCACCATCGCTCAACTATGATTATTCAACTACCACTGTCCAACTATGATCTTCGATCCAATTACCGTCACCCTACTATAATCATTGAACCACAATCACCTGATTACTATTCTCCAAAAACCATTGTCTAATTACGATCTTCCAATCACCATCACTGGATTATAGTTTTCCAATCTTTGTCACCCCTCTACAATTCTTTGAGTATTGCCACACAACCACGATCACCTGACTATTGTCATGCAACCCCCATTGCCCTATTATGGACATTTACAAATCATAGTTTGATTATAATCTTTCAACTATCATCATTTTGGAATGATGCTCAAACTACTATCCATCAACTACAATTAGGGGTGTCAATATTTGACATGACACGAAAACCCAATTCGAACCCGACCTGGAAATTTCGGGTTGGACCCGACTCGTCTGAAAAATGGGTCAGGTTCGGGATACCGGATTCGACCCGTTTGAAAAATCGATCGAGTTCGGGTTGACCCGACGGGTTTTTGGGTCAACCCGGAAACCCATCGAGAATGAGCTGCCTGCGCAACCCGAGGCTGCTCGCACCTGCCCCGGTTACCCGCGCAGCTGCTCGCGCCCTGCCTGTGCCTGCTCGTGGCTGCTTGGGCCTTTCCCAAGGCTGCCCGCACGATTTGCTCTGCCTGCACGCGCCCGCGCCTGCTCTACCGGCCTGCTATCCCAGGTTCGCTCTCCCGCCTGAGCGCCCGCTTCCGCGCGCCAGAGTCTGCCCGCCTCGTCTGCGCCCCCGCGTCCCGTGTCGGGTCAGGTCAACCCGGCAATCCGACGGGTCGGATCCGGGTCCGAGTTTTTGACACGTTTACCTACCCGATCGGGTTAGGGTCGACCCGATTGAACCCGGGTTAGTTCCGGGTTCGACCCGAACCCGACCCGTGACCCGAAATTGACACCCCTAACTACAATCATCTAAAAATTATCACCCCACCATATTCACTAATCTTTGTATGAAATTCTATCTATAATTATTGATCTTGTGCCCTAAGTCTTTTAATTGACCTCCCACATTCTTATAAATAGTATACCCTACTTTTAATCAATAAAATATTTAGATTAAATTTCTTTGTATGAAATTTCTATCATAGATTAAATTTCTACATTGGGTACCCATACCCACACCCACCCATGTACTCACCCATACCCAATGGGTATGGGTGGGTATGGGTATGCCCATGATCTTGTGGGTGGGTATGGGTGGGTACTCAATATCGGGGGATAAATTGATTTATAATTGATAATCACTATATATCTTATATTACTACAATCCTCACTACGTGTGTGCAGCACTTAACCACGATGTGACTATAGTAAATTCTGACATGCGTCTTGAAAGTTTACAATCAAAGCAAAGGGCAGGAAGCCTCAAAGCCATCAATTCGTGGCAGACTGCATTCAAAAAGTTTGGAAAGTGGGTGGGTATAGATGGGTATGGCATCTCGAAAGTCACCATGGGTGGGCATGGGTGGGCGAAGCCCGTCTGAGTAATGCATGGGTACGCATTGGGTACCCAACCAGGACCCCATGTAGGGCTTTGATCCTTATATATATTTATAACCAGAAATTTTCATTACACTATTCTGGTTATGAAGATAATGGTTTTTTTTTTCAACATTAGAAGGCGGTTAGGAAGGTAAATAATAAAAAATATAATTATAAATGCCACAATAATATTTTGGATGACAGAAAAAAAAAATGTAAAAATCAACTTTGATAGCCCCTTTTCCATAAAAAATTTAATTATAACTAATTAATTAAAATAAATACAAAACTGATCTTATTAATTATCTTATATGAAAAAACTTGTCATCCAGTACTGCTCTCTCTATAATTTTTTTTAATCTTTATTAATTATTTTTTGAACTTTCGATTGTCCACTTTTGCGAAGCCACCTAAAATTCAAGCTTAAAATATTTATTCAAAGTGATAGAGAGTAAAAGATTTTAGTACAATTTAGGTTGATTAATTATTATTATAAATCTATTGCTTGCTAACTCATATGTCTTAGGGTCAATTTTGGACAGCTTTTTTGCTTTTTAGAAAGCTGCTTTTTATCACCAAAATAGCTAAAGCTATATTTGAGAAAGCTCTTGATCATTATTTTTTCACAATTTTTAAAAACTTACGTAATAAAAAATTGATGTTTTTCTCACAATAATTTTACAGTCAACTTTATAAAATACAGCAACCGTTCCAAAGTGAACTTAATTTATCACACATGACTCCTTATAGGAAGTGCCAAGAATCTCTCAAAGAAGTTTTCCATATTCCAAAGAATGTTATGCACATTGGATGCCATGAATAGGAAGAAATCTTGTGCTAATTAACATGCAGTAGATGTTAAAAAAAAAAAAAACTTTGCAATGATCAAATGGGGGAAAATTGAGTCATGATACGTCGTCAAAAATCATCTTGATCGAGCATGAATCTTGAGATATAGTCTAGCTGATAACTTTCAAAATTACATACGGAATCATTTGAACGCCAATTTCAGCAAACTTATAATCAAATTGAATGTGTCAGTGAGACGAACTCAACGACACCCAAATAGATCCAATCTGAGTCGAACACAGTCCCTTCGACCTTCATCACCTGCCGACTACAATTCTTCCGACCTTCGTCACATGCTAACTACGATACCTCTGACCTCCATTGCCCCCCTACAGTCCATCCAACCACTGTCGTCAAACTACAACCCTACCGACCAAACGAGCATGCCATCATTTTTTTTGAGAATAACTCTCATATAACTATATTCTTCTAACTCCCACCATGTAATTTGCTTTATATTATGTATATTTGCCACATTGAGGCAATGCCTTCCCCTTGAGGAAAAGCATCATTTGTAATCAACTACAAATACTAGAAGAATAATTTTAATTGGGCCAGACCCAATGGTTTTCCCCTTCTTAGAAAAATCTTGTTATCTCTTATGACTCTTGCACCTCTCTCTCTCATTTATCTATATGTTGAATTTTCGTTTAAAACAAGGACGCTAAACTCTATATCTCTCTACCACCGCGAATGTTCCAAGACGCAACAAGTCATGACATGATTCTAATTATAGTTTAATTACAATAAGTTTTTAATTAGAATTTTAAAATTTATTTTCTAATTAATAGAATATACAATAAATAAATAAATAAATAAATAATTTTAGATTTTCAAAAATAAATTTTGGATTGAATTGGAAGTTGAATCCATTCAAATCCACCATCCATGTCGTGTAATTAATTCTTCAGTTCAGTTGGACAAGAACTGAAATTGAATGGCGTATTATAATGTATCAAGCAATAAAAAATAGAAATTAAACTTGAATCATCTATATTTTCAATATTCAAAATGTGACAAAAAAATATTTATAAAAAAAAAATTCCTTATTAAAAATTTTCTTGTAAGATTTTTGTTCCACAACTCTCATCTCCCATTACCTCTTCCTTCTTCCTTTGCATCTCAAAAAGGATGAATTATTCTGTACGGACATCGGACGGGAAGAATCGTCAGATTTGCCTTTGCGAATAATAAAAGCTCAACTCAATATACGTTTACTGTTCATGCTGCATTTTTAATATTCATAGAGATAAAATCTGAACGATTCTTTTCATCCGATGTCCGCATAGAATAATCTTTCAAAAGAATAATCTCTCAAAAAGTTAACAAAGAAAACAACACAATCATCCATTAACTCTTTCTTTACTCTCTCTAACCATCTCTCTCCTCTCTCCTTATAGCTCTTAGCAAGACTCCAAAAGCATCACAGCATATATACAGCTAGAGTTAAAATGCCAAGTTACCTCTCTTTGTAACTAAGCTACTTCCCAAAACCCTAGAATTGGCCTTCCCCCTCTCTATATAAGCCAACACCAATGCCCAAACATTACTCTCTACACAAATATACAAGATCTCGATCCATGGCAACGCTGGAACTTGGTCTGTTCCCTTTGACACAGCTCAAAAGACCACAAGAAGAGCATCATCTTCTTCATCATCATCCTCATCAGCACCAAAAGAAGAAGCAGAAGGTGATGACTATGCTCAGCTACATTCGACCAGCCGCCGGTAAAGATCTCGTCGCGGCTACTAACGACGACGATGATTCATGGGAGGTGAGAGCCTTCGCGGAGGACACCAGTAACATCATGGGAACCACCTGGCCGCCTCGGTTCTACGCCTGCAGCTTCTGCAGGCGTCAGTTCCGGTCAGCACAGGCACTCGGCGGCCACATGAACGTTCACCGTCGTGACCGTGCTAGAGCTCAGATGCAGGCACGACCAGCTGCTCAGCATCCAATTATATTTGCGGAGGCGGCAGCGGGTGGTGGTGGCGGCGGATTTTGCTTCGTCTACCCGGTGGTGGCTGGGCCTGCAGGTCAGACCCGGCCATCAACCAAGGACTCTTCTTCTTCCACCTTCTTCTCCTTGTCATCATCATCATCTTATAATAATGTTGGGACGATTAGTTTTGGTGCTTCTGCTTCTGCTTCTGATTTCTCGTTGATCAGAACGACCAGCAGTGATGATCATAGCAAAGATGAGAACGACGAGGAGGAATTGACCATTGAAGAGGTGGATTTGGAGCTTCGGCTTGGTTGCTGATCATAACAGTTCATTTTGGTTGCTGAATCTTTACTACTTATACATATATTGTTCATTATATGTATATGCAGAGTTATTTATATGTGTTTTTTTTTTTCATTCCTTTTTTTTTTTTTAAGTTTTGAGTGAGAAAAAGTATGCGATTGTAGTGAAATTTTTTTTCCCCCACAATTATTTATGTATGAGTGTATTTGTATTATTTAATTTGAAAAACTGGAATTTTGATGATTGATTAATTAACATTTTTTGTTGGGAGATTTATTAAGGAAAAATAACAAGAAATGGAAATTTTGTTGGTCATGCGAGTTGATTCTACTATTTTATTTTTTATATCACAATCATAATTTTTGACTGATTACGAATTTTTAATTATTATATATATTTTAACTATATATATATACATTAGAAAGTTGTTTTCTATAGCAATTTTTTTTAAAAAAAAAAAATTATTTTTCATAGCAACTTGATAAATCATTTTTATGAAAAGCTACAATCGTCTCAAATCAATCTTTAATAAAAAAAGATAATAAAATCCTTAAATTTATCTTATAACAATACAATATATGATTAATTAATTGATTTTTTTATTATGTTTATCATGAAATAAATTTAATAATTTTAAAATTTATCTTAATTACTCAATTATTTTTCCCAATAAATATCTCATATTCTCCTCTGTATATATGTAAAATTAAATTTTAGATATTGAGTCATGAAACATTGATCAGTATAAAGCTTGTCACAAATCAGACTCGGGGTATGTTGGAGATAGCTTTTTTGTTGCTTTGTTTTCAAATAGCAACTACAATTTATTATTTGTCTGCTTTCTTACAACTAGGGGTATCAATTCGAGTCAACGGGTTGGTTTCAGATCTAAACTGAGTTTGCTCGGGCAAAAAGGGTTGATCCGAACATGACCCGGCTAGCTAAATGGGTCAAGATTTTCAACCCGGACTCGATCGACCTGCGTGGATTACCGAGTTGACCCGACCCAACTCACGAACCCGATTAGGAACCAATGGTGATCGTACTGGTGGAGACGTTACACTGCGGGAAGCGACGACTCAAGTACTAGACGAGACGGTTGAGGGCTTGAGGCGGAAGGGCAACTAGACGTGGACGCCTAAGAAGCGAATTTCTCATTCTTGGCGTTGCAAGTGGCAACCTGCCTGTAGGTCATAGTAGCGTAGCCTGTGCAAGCGGCGAGATGGCTGTATGACGCGGACGCAGGAAGCAACAGTCGTGACTAGAAGCAAAGTCGCGGACGCGGTCAAGTAACCGGGTCAACTCGGGTCAACTCATGGGTTTCTAGGTCAACCCGAACATGACTATTTTTTCAAATGGGTCGGAAATATGAACCCGGACCCGACCCGTTTCATAAATGGGTTGACTCGAACCCAGATTTTTTCAGATCGGGTTTCGGGTCGTGTCAATTTTTGACACCCCTACTTACAACTTTTAAGAAATTTTTATGGTGAAAAGTTGCTTTATGCAATTATAGGCTTTGTTTGGGATGGCTTTATTACTGCTTCTTAAAGCAGTTTTTTAGTACAAAATTTTTAATTTTTATACTAGAAAGTTTCTTTAAGAAACAGTAAGAAAGTCGTCCTAGACAAAACTATAATAATGAAGTTGCTTTCTCCACATCAACTTCACAAAATGCTGCAGCTATCATAAACAGAACCTCAAACTTGTAATATTTATCATTAAAATCAACGTATTAAGCACTATTTAGTTGATGGAGCATTGATCAAAATTTAATAAAAAGTTTTGATTGACTTATTATTTATTTTATGAGATTTATCTTTGAATTCTTCCACACTGATTTTTGTTCTCACAGTGATGTTGACTACGTTCTGGTTAAAAAAATTAAATGGGCGTTATTGAAAAGATCTGGCAATAATTTTTATAATTTATTGCAAAATAGGACAATTCAAATTAAGGAAACGCATGCAGTACTTCAAAACATTCAATCTTGAATATGTATGGTTCAACATAATTCTGATATAGTGTGGTTAAGTCAAAAGAGTAGCTATAAAGAAATATGTAGCTGAAAAGGCTTGGACATTTATTAAATTAAGTGAAGAAAGAACAGCCTTAGGGTTAGTGATTATATTAATTCAATAAATGATATAAATATAAGAATATTGTGTGATGGGTCTGTAAAAATTTCACTTGATTTCAACAAATTTATAGTTAAATCGTACATTTCGATAAGTCAAACACGAAAACATCAAATGTGATTTGATCCTAGTTCGAATGAACCAAAAATAAATACTTAAAATGTATTTAAAAACTTTGGGATATTAGTTGAATGCCCAAATTGTTTTCAAATCTTGTATGTTGATAATCAAGTCAAGCAGCTCGATGAGATGAATCCAATGAGTCTAAAATCATTAAATTTTGATGTCAGTATGTCACATAAATGCTAAATGAATAACCTATAATAAAATGATTAAATATGATAGTTCAATGGAGTGTTTTGAAATTTTAGTCAAATTTATTAAAATCTCACTTACAAAATGCTTTTAATAGATCCTCATTATCCACAATGAGGGGGGCCTAGACATGATATTGGACACACCATAGAGAACTAAAGAATTCTAGAGCCCTAGTGAACATTTAAAGCCAACAATCACTATTGTCGTTGGACCACTATAGCCTCACTGTGTTGTTTAACCATTATTGTTTGGTTGTTATAGTTCATTCCCCATCATTTAATCATCATTGTTAGATTGTCATTGTCCAACCATCATCGCCTAATTGTCACATCTTTATTAACCACCATCATCTAATCGTCATCGTTCGACTATCGCCGACCAACAATCATTGCCCGACTAACATTATTTATCTGGCGTCATCATCCCCACACTACTCCCATAGTCTCTATGACAACTACAGGAAATTAAACGAGTGTTCATAACTTTGTAATCATATCTTCTTCAATTACAAGGAGTAGACTTCAATAACTTTAAATATTTAATGGATTATCTTAAGTAGACCAAGTCCTAAAATTTTTTCCCTTTTCAAAGTTTTTATATAAAAACTCGGATGCATCTTACATTCTTTTCTTTTATCTATGTATATGATGGATCATCAAGCCAAAATATGACGTAAAATGATCTCTCTATAAATAAAATTTTTTTAGCATACACCATTGATAACTATGTCAAATAACAATTGTCTTAATAGCTCCCAATTTAGGCTTCGTTTGGGATGACGTTTTTACTGTTTCTTAAAACGTCTTTTTAGTAGAAAAATTAAAGTTTTTGTACTAAAAAGTTGCTTTAAGAAACAGTAAGTAAGTCGTCCCAAACGAAGTCTTAAAAGAACGATTCAAGTACTATTGGGCCATTTATCATTTATATTTAGGAAAGTGGCTTTTCTAATATGATCTAAATCGCTAATGTGTAGATCTTCTGACTTGAAGTTGCTTTGTTTCAATTTTGAAAGTTGATAATGGAGGTTTACATTAAAAACCGTTTTTTTTTTTTTAATTGTCTCGACAATGATCCTTCCGCAGGATTATTCTATCACTTTAACTAAAGAATAAGCTTATAAAAGAAATTTTTCTTTAAGAGATAAACTGGTTATCTAAGTATGAGTCTACTGAGTTGTTGAACTCTCTCTTCTTGAATAATGATATTTAGATATTAAGTACTTAGATTAAAAAAAAAGTTGTGCAATATATATAAATTTAGTGTCGGTTTGACATAAATTTTTTATTGCTTTATTTTTTTTATTCTATCTCCTCTTTACATTTGAGAGAAAAATAGATCTTTTTGGAGAAGAATGAGTATCTCTAATAACAACTGGGTGGAGAAACTACGGCTCCGTTTGGAGAAATTATTGTGTGCGGAATCCGAATGCATTCGGATTCCAATCACCATGCACCACGTCACTGAATGCACTGGGCCCCGGAGTGCATCTGCTGATGTGGCAAGCTGTGATTGGAATCCGAATGCATTCGGATTCCGCACACAATAATTTCTCTTCCGTTTGGGAGGACAACGATTTTTTATAAGGATGGTTATAATTTTTACATTCATATTTATAGACACAAATAAATTGGTATCTTTATTTTTAATATTATATGAAATACATATTTTCATGCATTTTCTTGAAAGTTTGGTGGAAATTATTTAATCTCTATACAATAGTAGATGTAAGCTTGATTGATATCAATCCAAAAATTTTGATATCCTATATATTTATTTGATATATTTTATTATTATTTTATAATCATTTATATTAGCTCTTAAATTTAACACTTCTCATTTTAATTTAGAAATCTTCTCTTTTCCTAATAAATATATATAAACACAGGCTAATATATAGTTGATATTAATTGAAGATTGAAAAGACTCAAGTGTGCTTAACTTTGTACTTAAGTTCATTAATGGCATGAGAAGCAATTAGGAATTGATATCCAACACTAAGGCTTCATTTGGAATGACTTTCTTATTAATTTTTGTACTAAAAATTTACTTTAAATAACGGTAAGAAAGCCGTCCCCAACGAAGCCTAAAGATAAAAAACCTGTGGTTTTGAAGCACTGGCCTATCACATAATCTAAAATTTAAAAAGTATATTTTGTAAGGATACAAATTATTTCATTAGAAGAGTTAGAATATCACAATTATAATTGTAGTTATGTTTCATATACAATTAAGCAAAAAAAAAAAAAGTTAAAAAAAAATTCGTCTATGTAAGTTGAAAATGATTTAGGTTTTATTTGATATAATTTTCTTAATGTTTTATTTTTTAGACAGCAATTATAATTTTTATCTGACCAATATTTTTTTATTTCTTTCAAAACAAAAAAATTATACTAGAAGCCGTTTTCTACAATAGCTTTTAAAAAAGTTATTTTCTCCAAAAGTAGTTAAGCCGCTTCTCCAGCAGTTCAATGAGGTATTCCAACCTCCCCAAGGATTGACTCATCCACACGAGCATAAGCACACTATTATTCTGAAGGAATGGGTCACTCACATTAGTGTTTGACCATATTGCTACCCACAGGTCCAAAAGGATGAGACTGAGAGGCTGATTCAAAAGATGCTTGAAGCCGAGATCATCAAGCCGAGTGTGAGCTATTTTTCTAGTCTTGTGTTGTTGGTGAAGAAAAATGATAACAATTGGAGATTATGTATAGATTATTATGCCTTGAACGAAGAGACTGTGCCATATGAGTTTCCCATAACAACCATTGATGAACTACTAGATGAGTTGCACGGCCCGGTGGTGTTCTCAAAAATTGATTTGAAGTCTAGGTATCACAAAATTAGAATGCGACCAGAGGACACCCACAAGATGGCTTTCAGAACTCATGAGAGACATTATGAGTTCTTTGTGATGCCTTTTGGCCTCCCTAACGCCACTGTCACTTTCTAAACACTCATGAATAGGGTGTTCAAGCCTTATCTTCGGAGGTTTGCTCTGGTATTATTTAATGAGATCCTTATCTATAAAAAGTCGGAGGAACACTTGGAGCACTTGGGATTGGTGTTTCTGAAGGAGCACCAACTATATGTAAACTTGAAGAAGTGCTCTTTTGCATAGTAGAGGATTGAGTACTTAAGACATATAGTATCTCAAGCTGAGGTGTTAGTGGATCCAGCCATGATAGAAGCAATGGTAGATTGGCTCGTGCCTAAAACCCTGAAGGGGCTAAGGAGGTTCTAGGACTCACAAGATATTAAAGGAAGTTTGTGAATGGAAAAAACACTATAACCTGGCCATTGACAAACTAGCAGAAGAAGGACAATTTCAAATGGGAGGAGGCAACCACTCATGCATTTAAGCAGCTAAAGAAAGCCAAGACTAGTGCCCCTATGTTAGCACTACTAGATTTCATCTAGCCGTTTATAGTGGAGACTTATGCATCAGGCTATGGGTTGGGAGCAATTCTCTGGGCTTATTTCAGCCAAGTGTCGACTTCTAGGGCCACACTGAAATCAATATATGAAAAGGAACATATGGCAATTGTGTTAGCAATTCAGAAGTATCGACCTTACCTATTGGGGCGACATTTCATAATCAAGACCAATCAGAGAAGTTTGAAGTTCTTGCTGGAGCAGATGATGGTGACAGAAGAATCAATAGTGGCTTTTCAAGGTATTGTTGTATGACTTTGAGATCCAATACAAGCCTTGGTTGGAAAATAAAGTGGCATATGCTCTCTCCAAACATAGTGAAGATCTCCATATTATGGCTAAGCAAGAGAGCGAGCAAGATGAAGAGCTGAGCAAAATCAGAGGATATTTAATGCATAACAAGGATAGTCATCCTGGTTATTCCTTAGTGGGTCAAACATTACTATACCATGGATGGTTTGTGCTATCAATGACATCACCACACATCCCTCACTTGTTGCAATAGTTTCATGGCACAGTTATTATGGGACATTCGAGAATCCAAAAGACATATCATCGACTAGCAGCAAAGTTGTACTAGGTGGGTATGCAGAAGGATGTGGAGATGATGATGGCCAATTGTGATGTATGCCAGAGACAGAAATACCAGGCTATGGCTCCAGGTGGTCTTTTGCAACCTTTAGTTTTACTCGAGAAGGTGTGGGAAGAGGTGACTATGGACTTCATTGAGGGCTTGCCTAAGTCAAAAGGATTCACTGTGATTCTAGTGGTAGTGGACAAATTGAGAAAATAAGCTTATTTCATTCCCCTATGCCACCCATACACCGCAATGTCAGTAGCAGCTACTTTCATTAGAGATGTGGCATGTTTGCATGGCATACCAAAGTCTATAGAGGCTTATCGGGATAAGATCTTTCTAAGTCATTTTTGGAGGGAGCTATTCAAGATACATGGGACTATCTTGAAATCGAGCATTATTTACCACCCCCAGATAGATGACTAGATGGGCGTGGTAAATCGCAAAGTGGAGACTTATCTTCGGTGCTTTATCTCGGATACCTGAAAGATGTGGACCAAATGGCTAGTCTGGGTGAGTATTGGTATAATGTTTCATATCAACAACCCAGACAACACCATTTAAAATCCTATAAGACCCCCCTCATTTGCTAAATTATAAGCATGGCAACACACCAGTATCGTCAGTGTAGCAGTACTTGGGAGAAAAGGATCGTATATTGGCAAAATTAAAGGGCAATTTACGACAAGCATAGCAAATTATGAAGTAGGCAAATTGACACAGGAGGGATGTGCAGTTTGAGATTGGAGACAAAGTTTATTTGAAGATCTGATCTTACAGACAGAGGGCTCTAGCTCGACGAAGGAACGAGAAGCTTTCCCCCCATATTTTGGGCCCTACCAGGTCATGCAACGCATTGGTGCGATCGCCTACCTAAAGTTGCCACAAACTTCAACCATCCATCCAATATTTTATATGTCACAGCTGAGACAAGCCATTGGAGACCATACACCCTCGCCCGCACTACCGACTATATTGTCGGAAGATATGGAGATAAAATTAGAACCACTAGAGGTGCAAGGGGTGCGCCAAGGAGACAAGGGGATCATAGAAGTTTTGATCAAGTGAAAGAATTTATCATAATATGAAGCGACATGGGATGCCTACAACACTATCCAAAGGCAGTTTTATTCTTTCCACCTTGAGGAAAAGGTGATTTTTTGGAATGGGAGTATTGATACAGCTGTAAACCTTACCCCCTAAGTGGCGGCTTTGTGGGTCCCAGCACCTCATTTCAAACCTATAGGAGGAAAAAGTTCAAAGGAAGATCATTGGAGAAAATGTGAGGTGCATTTATGATGGGAAAAGTTTAAGGGGAGATCATTGGAGGAAATGTGAGGTGCATTTATGATGGGATTAGGGCTCTTTTAAGGAAAAAAGCTTGTATGTGGGAGGGATTATGTGAAAATTTTTTGGAGTTGTTTCTTTGGTGATTTTGAATTCCATGTTGCTTCTAGAAAAATGGGGGAGAGCTGATTCATCTCTCGAAGAGTGAATCAATTGTATATCATGTTTCTTTGATTGAAGATTATTATTTCAGCTTTATTAGTGTTGTTTTTGCATACCATTGTTGTTTTCTCTTGAGTTTGGTGGTTGTTTTTTGCTATTTAGTGTTGATTTCATTCTTGTATATGTTTTGGGTGCTGATTTGATCCCCAAATCATACTAGAATCATACTTTGCTTGTTCGTAAACAAGCTAAACCGGTAGCTCGTAAACACTAGTTAGATATGTTTGTAAATAGATTCATTTGATAGCTCAAAACACTTGTTAGATATGTTCGAGAATGGGCTTATTTGATAGTTCGAGAACCTTGCTAGATATGTTCACGAACATGCTCGTTTGGTAGCTTGAAAACACTCACAAGATATGTTTGTGAGCATACTCATTTGGTAGTTTGAAAACACTCGCTAGATATCTACGTAAACAAGTTCGATGTAATTGTATGTTAGTAGGCTAGATAAGGCTCATTTGTCATGCTAATGAACATCTAGAAGTAAAGCTCGATAAACACTAAACAAATCGAATATGAACCAAACATGAACAGAACACAAGCCAAACATGAACAGAACACAAACCAAATAAGAACATCCATTAAGTTACACGAACCAAGCTTGAACACAAATAAAAATGCTCGAATTGAGCTCAAACCGCTTGAACAAACTAATAATAAACAAAGTAAAACAAGAACAAGCAACTTCTTGGCTCAGCTTGGTTCGTTTGCAGCCCTAATTCAAATTTTATATGGCACTCATCTGATACTTAAAATTTGATCATACATCTTAAGCCAATATTTTTCCACTATTAATTTAAACACAAGCTATTGAAAGATAAAACTAAATTGACAACCCTAATAGTATCATCCACACTAGTTTTGGGTGCAATACTAATCCCGATATAATGTTTAGTTTATGTACAAGTTCAATAGGATCACAGAAAATAGATCTCTCGTTCACAGAAACAACAAATGCTAAAAATATTTCATCCTCAGCCTATAAAGCTGCAACTACTCTAGCTTAAAAAAATTAAATGCATCACCTTCACCGTGTTTTGAGATGATATAATAATGTGAAAAAAATAAAAAAAAAAATAAAACAAAGCATGCTACACAATACCTCTGGTGCCAGGGGAGTGTGGGGTTCATGTCCTTCCTTCCACATCAAAACCAGCTCCAGTCCAACCAGAATCTGAACCTGCTCTGCTCTTTAGAATGATGTTTTTCTTCAGTCTAGCAGGATTCATGGTCGGCTTCTTTTCCCTCACTTGATGTGGCTGGTTATCACCATCTGATGCCAATGCAGTATTATTTTTAGTGCCGGACATAGCCGAACTGTGAGGCACTTGACCAGCTAGTTCTGCAGCCTGCTGTATGGTCTTTTGTGAAACTGTTTCGCTGGTGTGAGACGATTGCACTGACTTGCCATCCTAAAACAGGATAATATAAAGAACTGATGAAATCATTATGTCAATATTGGTGAATCGAAGGATATAAATTTTGATGGTAAATAGGATACATATTCATGTCACTGTGATTACTTCCAGAGTGCCATTTCTTGGAATGTTCTAGATCTGGAAATGCTGAAAGTTGAAGTGCCAACAATCCTCTAACCCTAAATAAATTTAACGTTGGTCTGGAATAAACGGAGCTTGATGAATGCAAACGTGAGATTATTCTTAAAAAATGCATGAATTCACTATATCTCATTTAACCTACAATCCTTAGCAAACAAATGAAACAAAAAAAGCAGCTTTTTACAGGCAGATATAAGTGGATGTTTAGACTGTCAAGTCTGACCATTGTCTAGATGCGTAAGCACAGGAAGAATTCCTTTGCTCGGCAAAATCACTGGCCGAGGGCAAAGAGATGAATTCAGGACAGGAGAAACATGAAAACTCAATTCATTCGCAATGATTTCAGCAGTTATTTGATTTTTTAGAACATCTGTAAGGTCCCTTTTTCTTCAAGTTCAAGGAATAATAAGGGTGAGCAACAGGCTGCATATGGATAATATTCCTAATTACACAGATAATGACGGTTTTAAAAATTTAATTCAAAATAATCCAAGCGACCAAGAGTTCACTAACTGAGAACATGGTGAAATTGTGCATTGGGTACAGTAAACAACAGCATAACTGTAGAGACGAAACTAACAAACAGACAAATCAAGCGGATATAATTGCAACCAGTAATTATTATCATGCAACAAAGAGCAGCTAAAAAAAAAATTTAAGGAAAGCAAAGACATCATTTTTTTAACTTACTGAAACATCACTAGAAACCCTGCTAGGATTAAGAGCTTCTAGTCTCCTTTTCAACTCCTCTAATCGTGAATATTGAGTGTTCGCACTTTCCTGTACCTGACCAAAAGAAAGAAAAGTATGACCAGTTTATTATACAGTATGTAAACTTGATAACGAAAAGATACAGGAGTAAATGCATACCAGTTGATTTAGGTCATCACAAAGTTTCTGTTTGGCTGCTTCTTCATCCTTCACAACCTGAGCTGCTGCTTCCCATGCCTACAAACATTACTAGTTTATAGCACAACCCTAAAAAAGAGCATTTCACAAAATCTGGCACAAAATCAAAGAGGAAAAAGGATAACCAAGCTGAAACATATACAAAATATGCAGCCATAGTTAATCATCGGCCAAAATACTCTCCATTGGATGGCCGCCAAAATATTTTTAATCCAGAAGATAGTACCTCGCTCTTACCCACTTTATAAATGATGAGGGATATATAAAAATCATCATGACCAAAGATAGTTCCAATGAAGCTTCACGCTAGATCCATTCAACTAGGACTTGGATTTAAGGAAAAAAAAAAAAGGATGCATGCATGACTGCTCAAAACCTACTTTTTACCTGAACAAAGAGCATTATGAAACTCTTTAAGTCTTAATCATTCCATTATAAGTAAAATTTGAGATGTAAAAGTGCTTCAAACAGGACTTCTTCCAAAATGACCAAGCCAAGGAATGCTTAGCTGCATGTCAGATTGACGGGATGCAATCTAGACCTAAAACTATTCGCTTTTATATTGCATTCCATCAGTTATCTTCTTCCTTCCATATATTTCTCGTCATTATCATTTCTCATTATACTCAAAACTTGCCAGGAAGGGCCCTTGAATACTCTCTAGAGGCAAGCTATGTGATACTGAAAGGAGGCTTCTACTCCATCGCTATAATAGAATACAGCTTGGTTTGTTGCCTAAAGATTCACAAAGACCTATGGGCTCAACTATTTTAACACCTCTATAGTTCTCAGGCTGAACTTCATGAATATTCTCCTGTGTCAGGATCAATCAAAGATGGTCATTTCCACAAATGGATGTGAGTAAAACCGCATTCTATGGCAAATTAAATGAAGAAATTTATATGAACAACCACTTGGCTATGTTGCCCAAGGGAAGAATCATATTACTCTACTCAAGAAGGCTAACAATGGAACAATCACCCTGCTTTATGAAGTTTTTTGTTAAATTATTGCCAAAGTTGGCCTTCATGGTAGCATTCTCAATCATTCCATCTTTGTCCAGCATACACTTTCAAGTTCCTTCATGTCTTCCATGCTGAAGACCCCTAACTGGAATGATAAAAAATGCATCTTTGAGGTAAAATTCATAAAGCACACACTTTTGAGCTCTAAATTTTTTATGTTGATACCATCTGACTCACTTGAGTGACAAAAAAGACATGTTCAAGTAAAATAATAACCAAAAAAGATGTTTAATAATTAAAGATCTAGAATAACCTAAATGCTTTTTTTTTGCATAAGATTAAAATTGCGTAAACCAAACAAGGGGTCCTACTTTCTCAGATAAAATATGTTGTCGATCTTCTTGAAGAGATTGGCAATCTTGGTTGCAAACTTGCAAATACCCTCACGAATACTCAAGAGTACTTCAGATGGCGAGGAATCATTTGATGTTCCCGCATGATATCACAAATTATTAGGAAATTTGATTTATCTAACCATCGACAAACATGATATTTCTTTGGTTGTCAAAGTAATGAGCCAACACAGGCAAGCTCCAAAACAAAAGCACGAGGAGATCGTTCTGAGAATTCTTAAGTACATCAAAAAAGTGTCCTAGAAAAAGGTTATATATGCTAAACATGAGCATTTAAATGTAGAAGGATTCTCAGATGTTGATTATGTTGGATCATGTCACTTTTAGGTATTATATATATATTTTTTTTTTGGAGGTAACCTTGTTACATGGAAATATAAGAAATAAATTATTGTAAAAAAGTTAATGTTGAGGCTAAATATAAAGATATGACACATTTTGCATGTGAAATGCTAAGAGTAAAAACACACTTAGGTGTCTGATATTTTTATAAAAGCTCTAGGACGTCTTACCTTCTCTCAATTACCTAATAAGCTAGAACAAGCCAACATGATCTCTCATAGTCTCACACACAAGTAAGATGAAAAATAATGCAGATGATCAAAAACACTAAAATAGGATAATCACAACTAAAAGCACCATCCATAGATAATGGCTCATAAATTACTTTTATTCTCAACAGAATATTATACCTCAACTTTGAAGGCCACAGGTGAATGATTTCAGAATTTCACATCCCATAAAAACAATTGTGAGCTCCATAACTTATTTCAGCATAAATAGTGATTCAGGCGTGTAAAAGTATGAACGATTTGAAATCTACTGAAATGATATTAAAGGCTTAGCAATTAAGGCCTTTGAAACCTTTTTCTCCAATAAGACTTATCATTCTTGTATAGAGAGGAATTGGCTCAGTTCGGATCTGGTTTCCCTGAACTATAGAAAGAACTGAATTGAGATGGCTCAAATTCAAATCGTAGAATAAAAATTAAACCCCAATAGAAAAGTCCAACCAATAAATATGGCTCAATTCTGAGTTCATTACTAGGCTCAATCTAAACCAAGTCACTCTTACAATTGAAAGTAATAATATTCGCTAGAGCTAGTTCAAATCAACAAAATGAATTTCAAAAATTGAAAAAAAAAAAATAAAAACTCTTATTGAAATGTCATCAACTAAGAGTCCATTTGGGGCCTGCTAGAGCTTTTTATAAGAGTGGTTGTTAAAAATATTATGGAAAAAGTACTTTTTTAGAAGTGGTTGTGAGTATTATAAATATTTGGTATTTTGAAATTTAAATAACAGCTTTGTTACAACTATCACATTAAGTACCATAAATATTTTCCTTTTTGAAAGTTAGATAGCAACATTCTTACGACTATCAGATTCTAGCATGTCTGATACTCAAAACAGCTTTCTATCACAAAATTTACAGTAAACAATCAGAAAATAGTAGCAAAACAGATGTGTGGAAGCGATCTAAAGCACAAAGCAATGAAAAAGCTATCATAAATAAATCCTAAGTTGTCTATGATGGCTACAACAAAAGCTACGTTAAGAAAAACAAAAATGTTATGAATTAATCACATAATGAAGAATTTTAGCTTTATGAATGTGTATGTGAAATCAGAAATTAGTCAAACCCCAGTGAACTATATAGTTTCCAGACATACACTGCGGACGAAAACAGATAAATAGAAACCATGTGGAAAGAGTAATATTTGCTGAAAGAAAGTATTTCAGTTCCCAGTGCCTAATAGGAAACTTTAAAAGGAACCAAGAAATATCAACCCGGCGAAAAATAATCATACCTTTTTGGCTTGTTCCTCCTTCAACTTGGCAGCACGTAACCTTTCATTTACTAATTCTATTTTCTTTCGCATATGTTCAAGAGCTAATAAAATCAAGAAAGAGCCAATAGATCAAAATCAGAACATTTCTTGCATTTTTGTAAGCAGAAGGAATGCACTTCTAGTATAGAATTGGAACTACCTGCTTTCTTGGGTCCAGCTGTAAGTTTCAACTCCAATGTAAGATTCTCTAGCTCTCTTTCAACATCTCGTATTTTTGAATAATTCTCTTTGATGTATCTATAGTATTTTTTTTTGGGGGTTAGGATGCAAGAGAAAAAGGAGAATGGGAGGGGCTGAGTGGAGCAAAAGAAAAAAGGAAGGAACATAATACTTCAAAACTATGCTTACAATAAGTCATCGAAAGCTATTAAAATTGGTGATTTAATATTTTATTCCCAAGAAAACATATTCAGTTCAATACAATATAACAAAAACTAGGGTATGTTATCCTAGGTTTGTTCAGCTTATCATTCTGCATATGATACATAAAGCTTTCCACTATCCTTTCCAAATGTTCTTGTACTTTTTTTTTTCAAATAGATTATCAGGTAAACACCAAAATTGAAGCAAAATGATTTACATTGCATAAGTGATCGTATCATCATATTAAATACTCATCACAATAATAAATTTAATTAAAATATGAGCATTAACATTTGATTTTATTTTTATGATGAACTAGCCAACACCAGATGCAAAAGTGAGTGTTAAGTTGAGGGGAAGAAATAATAATGATAAGATAGAGCTACGGAAAAACAAGGAAGGAAAGATTGAGAAAATAATTATATTCGATTAACATTAGGAGTAGCATATATTAGGGGGACATTACGAGTAGCGTGTATTAGGGGGACATTATGAGTAGCATGTATTAGGAGAACATTAGGAGCAGTATGTATTGAAGATAAAATAATAAAAAGTAGAATAGATGTTTGAACATATACAATAAAGGGTAGAATATATGCTTATAAGACATGGAATAAAATTAATGCTAATATATATATATATATATACTATCATTTTTGTTATATTGTAACTCCACTTTAAGTACAACCTAAAAATCATAAACGACACATCTATTTAATTCCACTATAAAATCCTACATTAAAAATCACAATTATTTTCGAATATAAGTATCCATTAAGAAAACTTTGATGTATTCAATTGATGATCAAATGAACAAATTTTGAAATAATATATGCCACTATTTTTAATGAAGATAAAGATAATAAATGGTCTTGATATTGCAATTGAAGGTCAAAATATCAAAATCTAAATAAAAGGATAATAAGCATTTTCCTCCTAAGAATAGCTATCAGTAATTTTCAGGAGTAGCTACGGTGAATGTCAGTTGTTAATGCATCATTATTCAAGACAGATGTTATATATGGAGATTGATCACCCTAATAAGCTGCGACATTGAAGAACTGTCTAAACATCGATTGGAAGCAAATTTCCAGAAAAAGTATGCATGCAGTACTGTATTGTTTTGAGCCCATGGTAAGAAAATAGCCATGATCCTTAAAAGAAGCCTCAAAGATGTATAATAAAACCTATGCATCTTCAACTGCATTCAATTGCTATGTGCTACATGCCTAAACAAATTATTCAATGGGCAGATTTTAACCAAAACTGACAATTAAACCAACCCAATTAAGAGCTGACTTGGACCAAGACATCAATTGTCAGGTACAACCAATCTGATTTGGTGTATCAAAACAGGATTAAACTATTTTTGTTATTTGAATCCATGACCACTATGGTAGAATGAAGGAAGCCTGCTTGTTGGATACCATAACTATCCTCTAACAAAATAATATATTTGACATGCATTGAAATATTATATGTGCATTGATAAGTTGTATCACACTTAAATTGATTATTCAATTGATCTTCGTATTCACTAAATAAAAAATATTATTCTTTAAATTTATACCTCATGCCAATACCTGCTGATATTGTTTCACTAGCAAAACTTTGCCAAAATTTATAAGCTTGTCCGGTACTTTTGTTTCAGCAACTTTAACTAAATATCATTGGTTTAGAGTATTCTCATTTATCGATGCATTCTTTCAATTCCGCAAGGCTATTGATGCAGGACTACGTATGCAATGTTTAATTCACTTAGATTTTGCACAACTTATGATCAGAATAATTCTAGAACAAAGCTACTAGCAAATTCAAACAACGAAATAAAGCAATTAGTGGTTATCCGTTTAGGTTTAAAATCACATGATAAGAACTTTAAAGCTTCCAAAATAAATCGAAAAACAACACACTGAGCAGTAGTAGTTTCAAACTAATCCCTAATCTAACAATGAGAATTAGGATGCATCGAGGTGCACTCAAATCTTACGATTACTAAGCTTAAGCAAGAGCAATGCGGAAGAGTCCGTCGTGACTGCAATCAAACCAAGGAGAGTTTAGACTAAAAGGAATAAGATGCAATGGAAAAGAGAAACCTTCGTTAGGGAGAGGTGGAGATCCTCCACTCGATGCCTTCGAAGTGTTCGTCGATAGCTTCCACCAAAGTATCTAGGATCCTCTCCAAGTAGTCTTCGACGGTGTGGTCAATCCGCGGGTTCACGTCGAAGAAAGTAGATTGTAGGATATCGGTGAAACCGTCGTCGTCCCAAGTTATCCCATACTCAGTCTCCGGATCCGCCATTCATGGGTAATGAAGGTGAAATCTCCTTAGCCTTTGATACTCCTTGTAAGCAGTGGCAAAGAGAAAGAAGTTCCTCTTGCAAGTTGATGGAAACAAACTATCAAGGCTCTTGACCAAAATCTGAAATTATTTCCAGATTTTTATCCCAAAATCTGAAGGAAAATTTTAGATTGTTAAAGTAACAAGGGGGAATTAGAGGGAGAAGTCTTAAGGCAATATTCTCCTTGAAGTAATTAAGAGGGAGAGGGAGAGATACGGTTTTGAGAGAGAGGGAGAGGGCCGGCGGTACAAGGGGGAAGGGAGAGGGGATTTATTTCCTAAGTTGATACTTGGGTTTAGGAAATAAATTATCAAATTGATGCTTAGGGAAATTCGGCCAGCAAAGATCAAGGAGACTTGAAATCATTTCATAAAACAAAGTTGGAGGTTTAGGAAAGAATTCCAAATCCAAGCAGGGGGCCCAAAGGGGGGGGGGGGGGGGTCGGCATTAATGAGGGAGGGAGGGATTTGTGGAGAGCAATTAATGATGCTTGATTTGGATTTGAATATTAGGAAAGGGGTTTTAAAATCCTAATTGAATTTTAAATTTAAATAAGTGTTAATTAATTAGGAAACTTTCAAAAAATAGCTTTCATAAATTATGAAAGATTTCGAATTTCAAAATACATGGTTTTGAATTTGAAATCAGCCTAAAATATGTCCACCCAAATTAAGCAAGGAATTTTAGAGGGAGGAAGGAGCAGGAGGGTCGACGGCTAGGTGGATGGGGCCGGCGGCATGGGGTTCGGGTTGGGCTTGGGCCGTGTGGTTGAGGGGGAAATGTGGAGGGAGAATCCAGGTGCTAGGGAATCCGACGGCTAGGTGAGGAGGAAGAGGATATGAGAGAAACAACGGGAAGAGAAGAAAACGATATAAACGAAAGAAACCACGAACCTGACTTATCAAGGTTGGTGGGTGTTGCGCAAATCTCCCTCACTAGGGATCTCTCACCATTAGAAGTTCTCACAATGCTCATGCAAGAGAAAAATTTAAATTAGCAATCATTCATTAATCAATAAGATGAAAGAAAGGGCTATAAATAGCCGGGTACAATGACTCAACGAAATAAAAGACACTTGCCCTTTGGTCTTACATACGACGCTTCCCATTAAAGCGGTACAAACGGAAAACATAAAACACTCAATAAATAAAATGCATGAATAATAAAATAATACAAATGACTCAAAAATACAAAGACTCTATCGTGGCCGTAGATCAGCAGCCACGTCTCTGATAAACCTTCCACGATCTAATGTCCCCATCAGCTATAACCTCTATCAAATGGAAGAATATATTTTTGATCCTCGTGAAAATGACAGTTTGTTCATCTAAAATCATAAAATCCAAATAATGGAGAAGAAATAAAAGGCACTTCCTCATTTATGCCTTTGATGATGTTAAATATGATGAGATGATTCTAAATGCTACTTATTGAGAAAGTATAGGACTTAATCAAAATTTTCGACAATCGAACAAGTATATTTGAAAATCTATTTCCCCATGTCAAATAGATGAACGAGATCATATAGATATACATTATGCAAATCTGAAGTGTGAAAGTCGTTCATTTGTTAAAGATTCAGATTTGAAAAGCTAACAAAATAACTTTTGAAAATGTCCAAGTACACCACAGCTATTATATTTCAACATTCACTGACATGTTAGATAAGATTTTGGCCCTCAACTCATGACTACGTTGTAGATGAGGGCTATTTTTACTTAAATGTATAAGTCAAATTAGTTAACTAATTAAGGGTTAAAGTAGGGAATCACTCCAACACCTTCCATTTTTTTTTATTTTTTTTTTTGTTCATTTAGGATTCCAATAGGTTATGATAATTAATTTTTTTATAACATAGACTAATGATTAAAGATATACCAATACAATTCCATTTTCAAAATATTCTACCATGTCTAATCATAGTGCATTTACTTTTTGGCAGATATTGTACCTTAAAAAGCTTTTCTTATGATGTTTTACAAGAAAAATGCCCCTGATTTCGAATGTACACTTGAATAAATTATTTGAGGTTTGATTCACTTCCAAAAATGGCAAACCAGCTACTTTTTGGTTGTTGTTGGTTGTTGTTGAAGTTCACTATCAACCAAGATATTCAAGTGTATTGAAGTGCATCCCAGACAGAATATAAAAGAATTCCAATAATTCCATAAACAATTAACAGTGAGCAGCGTCTTTGGTTTCTCATTGTTTTGTGCTGATCAAGCTTTTTTCAGGTTAGTGTAACCGAAATGATGGTTGGCAATCGTTATTTGCGTCGGTTTACAACTATAGCAAAAGAAATTGAAAACACATTTGAGTTGATTTCAAAATCTTTGATAAACGACAACATGGTATGAAACTACTGAGAAAAGACAACCCACGCGTTTTTTTAATTTCTTTTTTTTTTTAATCTATGCCTCTGGATCGAAATTATAAAATTAAAAAGAAAATAGAAAAAAGAATGTGATACCAAAGACTAAATTCATGATTTCAGTACCCTGTTGACCAAAAAGTTCTAAGCTCCCATTTTTTGCCCTGATAAGGAAAAATAAAACAGATAGAACAGCAAACTTACGTTTGTCATCCTAATTTCAATTCAACCAATCAATTTCGCACTTTTGAGTTAAGAAAACAAAGCGATCAATGAAGTCGATGTTGGCGCCGATTAAATAAACTTTTTAAACAAGAAGTCAAAATAAAGAAACCAGATCTCGAAAAAGGGCGGGAGGGAAGAGAATAGGCACATCTAGCATACCTCTTCAACTGTAGCTGCTCCTCCTCGATTACCTAGCAGATTAAAAACCGGTAAGCCAAAGCAGAGTTATATGGCGGGAGAAAATGTGCGTGTGTGGGAGAGCGAGCAAGAGCGAGAGCGATAGAGAGAGAGAGAGAGAGAGAGAGAGAGAGAGAGAGAGAGAGAGAGACCTTCTCAGTGTAAGCAATAATAGCGGACTCCCTGGCAATGCCGTCGGGTCCGATCTCTGCGATGAGAGAAGGCCGGGAATTGGAAGCCATCGCAATAGAGCGGACAGCGGAGAGGCGAGCCGAGGTCTCCACTTCTCCAATTTAAGGGAGGGATTTCCATAAATCAGATCGAACTGTTAGGCATCTATATATCTAAGATATAAATTTTTATATTTATTTATATAATATTTGTTAGGCATCTATATATCTAACATATAAATTTTTATATTTATTTATTTTTTTTTATTTAACATTATATGCCCATAAAGATTTGAAAGTATAAAAAATCAATATTATTATATTCAAAAGACATTCAAGAAAATGATCAGCCTCACTTATTCTTAGCACCTTCCTTTTTAGCAATCCTCATTCACTAGTGATAGTTCTAGAATAAAGTTTCAATATAATATTTATGTCGTCTGGTTATCAAGTAATTGTTATTGAAGGTTCGTGATGTTATATGTTTACAACGTAACATTAAGTCCACGAGAGTATTAAATATAAGTTTTACCAGCTTTGAAAATTTTTCAAAACTTATTTTGACATTCATCAATATATGTTCGACACATGATTGAACATTCTTCAAAGTTTATTTAAATATGTTTGTATTACGGAATATGAATCTTATCATAGCCAAAAAAAGCTTCGAACCTTTTTAAAGATTATTCGATCATGCTCCGAAAAAAAATGATTAATGTTGAAATAATGGCCAAACAACTTCAGGCAAGTTTGATCAACTTTCGATTAATATTCATTGAAACTTCGAGCAAAGTTTCAAGATCATTTCTTTACACTGCACTTTTTTAGGATTGATTCATAGAGTTTTCATACTTATGCATGCAAAGATATGCTTGAGTTATATATTGAGTTGGGGTGTTATGGAAAATTTATTAGGCAATTTAACCCATTTGAGGTATTTTGGTAAATTTTGTTAACATGCTCAAGATAATGACCACCATTGACGTACCACCATTGTCCTATCATCAGCGTTAGATTGTCATCGATTGACCACCATTATCAAGTTGCCATAGTTCGACCATTGTCATTAGAGCATCATTGTGTAAACATTATCATTAGACCACCACCGTTGGATAACCATCTTCAAACCACCTCCGCCTGATCACCACAATGGGACCACCACCGTCCAACTACATTCAAAGGATCAATGTCGTATAACCATCAACATTGTTCACCCACCTCTGTCAAACCATTGTCGTCTACCCACTATCATTGTTCACCTACCACCTTTTGATTATTGCCATCCGAGCACTACTGTTGAACCTTTGTCATCTAACCACCAATGTCAAACCATCATTGCTTGAAAACCATCACCCGACTATGACTCTTTGATCTCCTTTGCCTAACTTCTATCTTCCCTCCTCCCATCGTCTAACTTCAATCTCCCAGCCTCCATCTCCTGAATATAGTAACTTAAGCATCATCGCTCAATTACAATCTCCTAACTGCCATCGCCAAACTACTATCTATTGACCACTGTCATCTTACTACAATCTCTTGACCACCATCATCCAATTACAGTCTCACCATTACTCGACTATGATCAGATCTCCCAACCATAGTGTCATGACCGATTCTACAATAATTAGACTTCTTATGATGAACTGATTTGGAGATGGTAAGATGACATGTTTACTTAGCATGGATTGAATATCTCTAAATTAGTAGAGCTATTTTTATGTCTAATTTAGTTGTGAAAGTATTCATGATTTTAACTTGGGAAAATTTTTGGATAAGTTGTAAGTGGCTCTTTGGTGGCGCTGTAGTGTTATCTTGTTGGCGTTGTAGTGTTATCCTTTTTATTTATGGCAATGCAGCACTATCATGTGACATTGCCATGCTCATAGCTCTGTTTCAGAAATTGATTAGTAGAAAGCTTTTCTTGGGGGAGTTATGGCGTTCATTTCTCTATTTGCAACACTGGTTCCTTAAGGGCGTTGTGGTGCTAGAGTATTGGAGCCAAGGAAAATATTTTTTTTATAAATATCTAAATAACTATTTATATGTCATTTTAATCTCATTTTCAATGGTGAGAGAGTAGCTAGAGAGAAGAAGGGAGAGGGAAGAGAGATTCTAGAGAGAGAAACAATGTTACATGGGAAGGTAAATTACTTTAGTATATAGGGTCCTATTGGGTACAACAGTTGATTGTGTTAGATTTCTTCTAAGACAAAGTTTGTCATTTCGTGGACATAACGAGACATCTAATTTAGATAATAAAGACAATTATTTAAAGTTATTTTATTTTATTGCTGATCACCATGAAGAAATCAAGAACGTTACTTTTAAAAATGATAATGCGAAATTAAAGTTAATTTTACCAAAAGTTCAGAAACAACTTTGTTATGCAGTGGCTGCTGAAACATTAGTTCCTATCATGAATAATATTAACAACTCTTACTTTGACATTCTTGTAGATAAGAGTCATGATATGTCAACAAAGAAGCAGTTGACAGTTGTTGTGAGATATATGGATAAGAAGGGAAAAGTTGTTGAAAGATTTATTAGTATCAAATATACTTCTTCAACTAATATAGTTACACTTAAAGCAACAGTTGAAGCTATACTTGTCAAGCATTCATTGAACATACATAGGATACGCAATCGAGATTATGATAGGGCATCCAATATGCAAGGAGAATTTAATGATTTAAAGGCACTTATTCTTAATGATAATCCTCAAACATATTATGTTCATTGTTTCGCTCATCAACTTCAGTTATGCTTGATAGCTGTAACGAAGAATCATTGACAAATGAAGCATAAACAAGTTCACTTCTAGCATTAGCCCTCTCTACATGTGAGAAAGTGTGTTGCTGCATGGTTGTAAGTTCATGAATTATTAGTACGTAAAGCTATGAAAGAATCTAATTTCAGTTTATCCTTTACTCCATCACATCATGTTCTTTTCACATGTTCAACACTTTAACAGTTTTTCTCTTAAGAATACTCCCTAATTTATGTTTGATATTGTTTTATATAGCGGAGGGGATGGACATGCCGAGCCTTTCTCCTGCTCTATATGTGTTTGGTCACAGTTTTTCTCTTAAGAAGATTTGGATATAATATCAAAATAACGGTCATATTGGCTATTTTAAATTTTGACAAAGAATGAGATATCAAAATGTTATAAATTAGTTATTGGAATTTTTTGAAATAATTGTAATATAAAATTTTCATGAAACAATTTTTTCTCTAAATTATTCTAATGAAAAATACATTATTATATCTAAATCATTTCATTTCATTCAAAATATTACTAAATACTAGCAGACAATCATCTTCAAGCCAAAAAAATAAGGGGAAAAAAAAAAAACTCTATCCATGACAATGCCAAGCTGAAGATCCCAACTATGCATTACTTTTATAAACAAGCTACAAGGAATAAAATAACAATCTGGTAACTGTTAAATTGTTATATCTACAACTATCAGGCACCAGTAAATTGTTCAACAAAGGAAATCATGTGCCCTATTAGGATGAATAAATTTACAAAGATGTAATGTACATCATCAAAATTAGAACTGGACAGAGTAAGGAAAGGCCTCAATAGGATCAAAAACTCCTTCTTATGCAATTTAATCATGCCTTTGTTGAGCTCTAGTTATCTTCTCAATTTGCAGTTTTTAATGTAAGGATGATCATAGTTGATATATGTGGTCCAGTAAGGCCTGTACTTTGTCATTGCCAGCTCCAACCAAGGTTTCATGTTACCATTGTAATGTATAACAGCAGCATTTTCTATCTTCGAGCGATCGATGCTCGGATTATAGCCCAAACCAAGAACATGCCATGACTTGTTCAGTGGGTGCGTTAAATTATAGAATGTCAGTAAACCAGGTGGCAGAGTTCCAAGTTTCCAAAGGGCTCTGTCTTTATTCTGTTAGAAAATGAAAATGAGTTGATAACACATAACAACCAACATAACCTATCTGATTATATGAAATACTAAAATAAGAAAACATAAAAGAAAATGAAATAAAACAAGATTTTAATAGCCTTACCAATGTTTGCCATTTATGATAGATGCCTGTTATGTTTTTCTTCTTCCATTCAACTAAATCAAACATATTCATACCATAGGCCCAGCCACATGCATTTGGATCGAAATTCATGGCAATGTGAGGATTTGAGAAATTGAGATACTTGTCAAATCTGTGAAAGCTCTCACCACAGGTCTCAACAGCACCATTTACATTGCCCTTAAGATCTATTAACCATAAAGGTGTTAAATCCTTCTGAACAACAATATCATCATCTAGGAACAAGATTTTGTTCAGCTTAGGATAAACTTGTGGTAGATAAAACCTCAAGTGATTAAGCATTGAAAGGTATTTTGGATTTCGGTATTTCAAATTGTCAGGACCAGATGAAAGGGTTGTGGGATGAGCAGCCATGAAGTAGTATTCTTTCATGGGTACAGATTCAAGCTGACGAAGGACTGGGCAATATGAAGAATTCAACCACTTGAAATCATCAACGTTCTCCACATGGATGGTTGCATCTCCTGGTGGATTCAACAGAAACCACATGTTCATGGCTCCGAAGTTTAGTTTATCAGTAACTAGATGAAAGACATGTTTCGCTGGCTCCTGAAATTTATCAAAACATTACTAGCAACTTCTTCAAGATTATATCCTAAATTGCAGGCAGTATATGCTATAAGCCAAGAAAACAAAAATGTAAGATCAATTACCTTAGCATTCATTATGGTTGAGTTCACTACAACTGAGGCAGCCAATACATTGTCAGAGAAGAGTGCATAATGGTAGAGATTTGGGTTCTCCAAATTTTCACTTTTAGGAAATTTTCTTTGCTCTGGAGGGAGAAGGTAATAGTCTATGCTCAGACGCATTGATAAACAATGAATGGCATTTGGAATTGTTTTTGCAGCCAATTGACTAAGGAATGTACTTTGCTTCTTCAAGCCTCTAACCCGCTCATCCGCAGATTGAAGCATCCCTCTTAGATTCCGAATAAATATCTTGCAATCATAAAGCTGACCTTTTGCTTTTAACAAGACTTGATTCATTGCTCTGATTGTCTCCGGTGCACTGAAAACATAATTTTGTATTATAATAACTACACATCACATTAGTTAAATAGAAAGGAGGAAACCTTTGTGGGAGATCGGCATCAGCATTAGCCTTTCCTAGGACGCGCTGACTTTCCTTGAGACGATTCAATAACTCTTCATAAATACCAATCTTACTCTTTGACTTAGCAAGGGCCATATAAACCTTTGACATAGTCATTTGATCTCGCATGAACTTTACTTTCGCATCAGCATGTTCATTATCATATTCTCGCCTCCATAGATTATATTTACCAAGTACTGCAGAGTCCACAGCTATTGAGTGCTCGATGGCAGCATTTTCGAGTTGAACAAATACTTCATCATCCTGTTATAGTACGAGTTAATTTAACCTGATCTTTTTGTCCTATATAATTGAAAATTTTATAATTTTCTACACAAGCAAATTGAAATATGTCTTAATTAGTAATAAAACTTCCACTAGTTGAAGTTTAGCATAAGGACCAACAATTAAATCTTTAGCACATTGCCGCCATCAATTAGTTGAGCCATGGGTAATTCAAGATAACATTTAAACGCTCAAACACAATAAAAACTCACTTTTTTATTATTGATTTTGCCATACATCTCATTCACATAGAGCCTATACTGCAAAAAATATTAAAATATTGTGCTTCCTTTTTTTTTGTGCATGCATGTTTTTTAATCTATATGTATTTCTTTTTCTCCTTAACAAATTATGAAATATATTTATAAAAGATTAAATATAAAATAGCTTTATAAATATATGTGAATATAACAAACCTATAATCTCAAATGAAAGTAAAGTGGAGAGTTTATGTCATGCTTTTGATATTAAAGTCAAATATGTTAACAAAAGAAAATTTAATTTGGGAATAACATAATAATGGTTTATTCATGTTCGAATGCATCTATCTTAAAAAAGATTTTACAAGATTTTACACCAAGACAGATGCAAAAATCGTACCTTGCAGGTTATCTTAGTGTGTGATGAGGAGGAGGTGGACAAGGCAGAGGTAGCGAGGGAGGAAGAAGAGCCTATACACTTGGAGGTGGCTGAAGTTTCATTGAACTCTGTTGTAGAATTCACATTGAATCACACTATGAAGGTGAGAGGCCAGATATGAGAAGGGGCGGTGGCAATCCTGATGGACAAATTGGGGCATAAACTGATAGATACGAGATGTTTTGGAGTGATGATGGGCATGAGGAAGGTGGAGATAAAGCAGAGGGATATGTCAAGGTTTGGGGGTAGAATTGCAGGGGATTCACATCAAGGAGGATTTTCTCCGATTGAAGTTTGAGTACTTATTTGATTCTAGGAATGAAATGGCTACAAATATTGGGGGAAACTAGGGTAAACTGCAAGGCATTATCTATGGAGATCCAGGAGGAGGGGAGAAAAGTGATAATTAAGGGAGACCCCAACTTATCCAAAGCCATGGTTTCTTTGAAAATCCTGGTTAGTGCGCCACAAGGGAAAGGAGAGGGATTCTTGGTAGAGCTCCAGAGTTTAGATGGAGGAGAGACAAAGGATGTAGAGGACATTTCAAACATGGTCCAGCCACTTCTTCAGCAATTTAGGGAGGTATTTTTGCTTCCCCAAGGATTGTCACCCCCTCGAGAGCATGAGCACTATTTCATTATGAAGGAAGGAATCTCTCCAATTAGTATCCTGCCATACCGCTACTCTCGGGTCCAGAAGGATGCGATTGAGAAACTGATTAGGGAGATGTTTGAAGTTGGAATTATCAAACCCAGTGCAAGCCCTCTCTCTAGTCCTATATTATCGATGAAAAAAAGAATGAAAACTAGAGATTCTGTGTAGATTATGGTGCCCTGGACAAGAAAACTGTACCATGCAAGTTTCTCATACCAGTCATTAATCAGCTGTTAGCTGAGTTACATTGATATGTAATATTCTTCAAGATTAACTTGAAATCCAAATACCACCATATCAGAATGAGGCTAGGTGACACCCACAAGATTGCTTTTCAAACACACAAGGGATACTAAGAGTTCTTGGTGATGCCCTTTGGCCTCACTAACGCATCAACCACCTTCAAGTGCCTAATGAATAGGGTATTTCAGCCCTACTTGTGAAGGATGTGCTGGCATTGTTTTTACAATATACTGGTATATAGGCATATAGCAGGTCTGAGGGGGATCACTTGGAGTATTTGAGAGTTATGCGATCCACCTTAAGAGAGCACACTTTGTTTGCCAATCAGAAGAATTGTTCTTTCGTTCAACCCAAAGTGGAGTATTTAGGGCATGTGGTTTCACAAGAGGGACTGGCAGCTGACCAGAGTAAGATTGAGGCCATGCTCAGATGACTTGTACCCAAGACTTTAAAGGAGCTAAGAAGATTCTTATGACTCACAGGCTACTACCATATATTTGTGAAATGATACGGTTCTATAGCGAGGCCATTGACAAAACATCTCAAGAAGGATAACTTTAAGTGGGGATAGTCATCCACCCAAGCTTTTGAGGAGTTAAAGGCTATGACCAGTGTGTCAATATTAGCTCTTCCATATTTCAACCAGCCCTTTCTAGTTGAGATAGATGCCTCAGGTCTTGGGTTGGGAGCAATACTCATGCAGAAACAAAGATAAGTTTCCTATTTCAGTCAGGTGTTTACGTCCAAGGCAAGGCTCAAGTCAGTCTATGAGAGAGAGCTAATGGAATTCGTGTTGGGCATTCAGAAATGACAACCTTATTTATTATGAAGATATTTCGTCATCAGAACTTATTAGAGGAGTTTGAAGTATTTGTTGGAGCAAAGAATGATCACTATGGAGCATCAAAGGTGGTTTTTCAAACAATTGGGCTATGACTTTGAGATTCAATACCGACCTGGAGTTGAAAACAAAGCAGCAAATGGTTTATCCAAGTGCATGGAGGAACCACAGATGATGACATTGTTTGTGTTCTTGGTTGTTGATTGGAAAGTACTAAGAGGAGAGAGCAAATAAGATACATGGTTGAGGAACATCGAGGAGTTGGCAGAAAATAAGGACTACCATCTGGAATATTTAGTGGCGAGACAAAAATTGCTTCGTTACGGGCAATTTGTGCTTCCATATATTTCTTCTTATATTCTCTGCTTGCTTCAGGAGTTTCATGGGACGGTCATTTGGGGGTATTCAGGGGGTTAAAAAGACATATCGTCGGTCTCTACAAAACTGTATTGGGAGGGTATGTAGAAGGATGTTGAGAAAATGGTGGTTAGCTGTGATATATGCCAGAGACATAAGTATTTAGTTATGTCTCTAGGAGGGCTCCTACAGCCGCTAGCTTTGTCAAAAAAGGTGTCAGATGAGATGACCATGCATTTCATTAAAGGGCTGTCAAAATTAGAAGGATGCATTATGATACTAATGGTAGCGAATTGATTGCGTATGCATGCCCATTTTATTCCCCTTTGCCATCCCTACACAACAATAACAATAGCCATGATTTTCATGACGGATGTAATGAGACTGCATGGGATCCCATAATCGATTGTATCGGATCGAGACAACATTTTTTTGAGCTGGTTCTGGAAGGAATTGTTCAAAATGCAGGGGACCATTTTGAAAAAGAGCACTGCTTTATCATCCTTAGACGGACGGACAGACATAGGTGGTCAATCGTAGTGTGGAGACTTATTTGTGGTGCTTTATATCGAAAACACCAAAGTTGTTGGAAAAATGGTTGGCTTGGACATAGTATTGATATAACACTTCCTATCATTCGGCAGCTCAGACTAGACCGTTCAAAGTGTTATACGGGAGTGATCCGCCTCCCTTGATATATTATGGACAAGGCAGTATTTTGGTGGCTTCAGTAGAGCAGTACTTAGAGGACAAATATAGGATTTTAGGGGAGTTGAAAGAGCATTTATTGAGAGATCAATAAATTCAAAAGAAGAAGGCAGATGCTCAAAGGAGAGACATGGCTATTTGATTTGGGGGAAGCAGTTCACTTAAAGCTTCATCCCTAAGGACATAAAAATCATGGCAAGGAGATGGAATGATAAGTTATTGCCCTAGTATTTTGGTTCATACGAGAAAGTGGAGCACATCGAGGCTATGACATATTACCTACAGTTATCGCAGTCAGCAGCCATCCATCCCGTGTTTCATGCATCTCAGTTGCGGCAAGTGATAGGAGATCGCATTCTATCTTCATCACTTCCCTTGACCTCAACAAACGACATGGATGTGTTATTGGTACCATTGGAGGTCAAAGGAGTGTGACAAAGAATAACAGGAAGTAAGTACTTAAAAAATGGGTCCAGTTCGGGTCTACAATTCTGACCATTTTAAAATTTCGGTTCGAGTTCGAGTTAACCCAAGAATCTGATGATGACCCAAAATGACTTGCATGGTCTAATTAGGGTGATTTGCATGCATAATACGTGTAGTCATCTAGTATTAGCCGCTATTCATTTTTACTTATGCCACGTATCTACTCTCAGCTCTCCTTCTCTGGCTTCATTTGTTTAGGGTTTCATCTCCACTCTCTAATATATTTGAGCCTGAAGCTCTTTTCGACTTTCCAGTATATGTTGCTTAGTCAAGAACAGTCTTGACTCTTGCATTCATAAGTCTCGGTTCGATGTGTTCGCCAAGCACATCTCCTCGGCCTCAAGAAAAACACCATTGTTTGTATCTCATTTCTATTTTTTATTTTTCCCTTTTAGAAGTCAAAGCTTTGAGCATCTATGGGCATTATGGTATTTAGCTGATTTCGTCATATCGGTTAGTTCCTTCCAAAGGAATCTTCCGTTTTTGTCTTGGTTTGTCCATTCCAAATCTTGTCTTGGACCGCTCGGTCATGGTTTTTGCAATGAAGAATTTAGGTTAGCTTGTTAGGGCATCTTTTTTTTCCCAGTTTTTTTTTTCAATTTTTTAGGGCTTTGCATTTTTTAGGGTTATTTACTATTTTTGTTTATAGATTCATTGGGTTGTTCTTCTTATTAGTCCTTCCCTTTATACATATAGCCTGCAGGTTGTAGTTTGCATTTTACAGTAGAAGTATCAATATAACATTATGATTTTATAATTTATTATGTGGCATGCACTGATGGATAAATGTTTACTCATTGATATTCATTTATTATGTAGTAGTAAATAAATTGAATTGTGTTTCAGTTTGCTGAAATAAATTGAGGTGTACTGTCCATTTCAGTTTACTGGAATAGTAGTTAATGTGTTATATTATTATAGTTTTTTTCTATTTGAACATGACATTTAAGAAATGGTTAAATATTTGTATTGTAATATATTCTAATATTTTGGCTAGCTGGAGAAATATCATTCCTAAGAACTATTCTTTTGATGAAAATGAAGAAGCTGAGGCTTTTGAAAATATTATAGAGCCATCTAACATTGTATTGTAATGAGGGGGAACAGTTATTAAGAAGCGGAGAATGACGGCTTCAACTGTCTGGGGCCATTTTTAGATGTTGCCTAATATAAAAGATGGTAAGCTAAAGTGTAAATGTAAGAAATGTGGTGCTACATATTTATGTGATAGCAAAAATGGAAGGATAATCTAAAGGCATCATCATAAAAATTGCAAGAAAAGAAATATGCATAATATAGCATAACTGATCTAAAAAATTATTCACTAAGGAAACTGGTACTATACAGGCATAGTTATCAAAGTCCATTGGCAGGGTTTACTTAACATTGAATCTATGGACTTCTATAAATATTGATGGGTTTATATGATTAATAGTATATTTTATTAATAATGATTGACAAATGCAAAAGAATATCTTAAGATCTAAAATCTTATTTTCAAAAATATTTTTGTTAATATTCTTTAAATGCCCCCATTTAATCCTAGAAAATTGTTTTACTTTATTTTTTATTTTATGTCACTTTATCATAAAGTCCAAAACTAATAATCGATGTTGGGTACATAAATTTTCACTCGGAATAATTTTACAATCTTTGCAATCTAAACGATTTAATTTTCTAATAAGAAAATAGTCAATCTGGGTAGTACTATATCCATTTTTATAAGTGAATTAAATTTCATTCCTTTTCTTAAATAAGGTATTAGCAATTGAAAAATCATAAGCTAAACAAATATCCAATATGGTCTTGCCACCTTCATTCGTCGTTCCAAATCCATGTCCACCATGAATGCTTTTAAAATCATCTACCTCTCTACCAACATGTCCATTTAAATCTCCTCCAATAAAAACTCTTTCTTCAAGAGTATATTTTGTGTTAATTCTTCTAAGTCATTCCAAAAATTTAATTTAAACCATATCCACCCTACTGAGGAGCAAAGCACTTATAAATATAACAATCTTCATCAACAACAATCTTTAAAGCTATAATTTATCTCCAATCCTATTATTATTAACATTATCCTTTAAACTCTTATCTATAATAACACCTACACCATTTCTAGTACGACTCCTACCCGAATACCAAAGTTTAAAACCTAAACATCAATTTCCTTAGCCTTATCTCCAAACCATTTAGTTTCCTGAATGCACAAAAATATTTAAACTTCCTATGAATCATATATCTATTAATTCCATTAATTTTCCTGTAAGGGAACCTATTATTCCAAGTTCCTATCCTAATTTTAGTTTCATGACTAGCTTCTTTGCCCACATCCGTCCTTGATGTGGGACCCTTGCCTATTTAACACTGCACCCGGGCGCCGGTGCAGCCCCTTGCACACTTGTCACTGTATTCAGGCCATACAGCGCGTCGCTTCCAGGGACGCCCTAGCATTAACACAATTTCTTAAAAATTCATTTCATTATTGTTCGACAAGTTTTACCCTAGCTGTCGAATACCTAACGCAACCCTCCACTTTTCTCATCCAAACTTGGGACCTGGCAACGGCAGTGTTAAAAGGACATGGTAAAGTCCATGACAAAAATAACAACAAAAGAGGGAGAAAGAAGAGGTCCAATGTTTCAGCACAAGAAGAAGAAGATTGGGCAGAGGATTTGCTTCAAATCAAATGTGCTCAATTTTAGTAAATTGAGAAAAGTGCGGAGCTTTAGCATATGGAACATAAGGAGGGTGCTTTTGATTTTCACAACAGAAACATAGAACTATAGAAGAATTTAATTGTCTATTAGCTTCTCAAGGTGGGTTGCATGTCTGGATTAGGAAGGAGAAAAATAATCTGAGAATACGTGTGGTGAGAAGAAATATGAAGCTATCCTCCAACCACATCAGTGTCTCCACTCTCTTCATCTCTCTATACTTTGTCTTATATCTTCTAATGCCAACTATGGGTAAAACAAATTCATCCCCTTTGTATTAGGGCAAACTCGTGTTTCCTCCCTTTGATGCTTAATGGAACCATTAATCTTTTTGCAGTTATGAAAGTAAGAGGATCTCACTAAACCAAACAAATTGTAAAACAGGTTCCATAAGAAAAGTGCAGAGAGAAGAGAAGGTACGAGACAAATAATTTTCATAAGCTCCCAGTCCTATTTAAACTTTCAACACAATTTTTACATTACATACATATTATAATCCGATGGTCAGCAATCATAGCAATGACAGTGTGAATAATAAACTACCATATTGCCAATACAAGTGAAAATCGAAAAAAGAAGGCAAGAGAAGAGAAGGTACCACTTTGTTAGAAACATTTGCAAAAGTCTCTTGATCTGCAATGATAAATTACATTCAATCCAAAGAATACAACAAGCTAGAGTAGAGTGACAAGAAGTAGAGTTTGCAAAACTTAAAATAACAGAATGCAAGCCCCACTAAAAACACAAGCATGAACATCTTCTGATATAATAAATCACGGGAAAAAAAAAGTTTCCTATTATAATTCTCATCTAACGAGTCTAAAGGCAGATAACAAAAAGCATTTCTGAATCAAGCAAAATGCTAAAACAACATATGAAACGTAATGCATGAAACAAGAACTGTTTAGATTTAATATAAGACTGTTAAAGCTTTGTAGTTTAAAATAATGCTTGACCCAAATTATGTTTTCAGAATTATCAAAGTTGAAATTAAGTAAGGCATGCGGTTACATCTAATTAACGGACAAATCAAATTGACAACATAAAATAGAGAGTAATTTATGGGAGAAACAATAATCCATAATTAACAAAATAGAACTTTTCACTCTGTGGTCTCTCACTCACTCTCTTGTTGTGCACTTTTAATGGAGGAAGTATTGAGAGCAACCGAGCGATCACTAGGAGACAAATGGGCACAAGTGGTAAGTCCGGTTGGATGGTAGCCGGTGGCGGGTAGTCCATGGGATGACTAGTGAGCATCCAAACGTCTTACTATTCTTCCTTTATCTTCAAAGATGAAGCCGTGGTCGAAGTCGGATCGGCCGTCCATGGATGTGAGAACCTCTCTTCTTGAGCCTTTGAGCCCGACCACTTGTTGAAGCAAGAGGAGAAGATGAGATCGCTATGGTGGGGCTAAGAGGCAAATGCAGGAAATCTGAAATAAAATTCAGATTTTAGTGGTTAGGTAGAGGGATTTAATTGAATTCAAATTAAATCCAAGGAGGGAGAGGGGTGAAATGGGGAGAAGAGTTGGGCTGAATTTGTGGAGTTATTAAGTGATTAGGAGAGAAGTAAGTTTGGATCTTAATTAATTGGATTCCATAATAGGATACCAATTAATGAAGATTGGTGAGATGGATAAAGAGACTTAATGGGGAGAGAGAGAGGAGAGAGGGGCCGGCCCATTATAGTGGTGAGGAGCCTTGAGAATTAAATGAGTGGGACCCAAAGGAGTTAATTAAGCATAATAAAATCTGACATTTAATTTCAGAATTAATTATATCATAAGTAACTCCCAAATTCAAATGAAAATAAGAGGGAATTTGAATTTGAATTTCAAACATGTGTAACTCCTTTAATTAATTATCATAAGCAAACTCCCAAAATTCAAATGAAAGTAAGAGGAATTTGAATTTGAATTTCAAACATGTGTAACTCCTTCTAATTAATTTTGCAAATTAATATGGCTTAATTAGGAAAGTCATTAAAGAGGAATTCAAAATTCAAAGAGGGGAGCTAGAGCGGCGGCCAAGGGGCCCAAAAGGGTGGCCGGCGGGCTGCTGGCCGCTGTTGGCCGGCTGGGGTTTGTGGCCGGCGGCCTGGGCGGCTCAAGGGAGGCGGCGCAAGGGGTGAAGGAAGGGAGGAGGAATTTTCAAGGATTTGATTTGCTAAAAATGCCACTCACCTCAATTTTCTTCAATCCGGATCCCACGAAAAATAACTTGCCAAATTTTAAGAACTCTCGAAGACAAAATGTTTGGCGAAAAATCTAAACTCACAAAGAGATCTAGCTCTCCCACTGGGGGGGGCGAAACCACTAAGAGATTCGGAGGAACTCACAAAGAGATCATAAGTGGAATTTCATTTCATCCCAAAAACTAACTATTACATAAGAAAATGGTCATATATAGGCCTCCAAATGACAAAGAAAATAAAAGACTAAAATGCCCCTTGGGCTACAATAGCGACCAAATACCCATAAGGGCAAAAGCGGAAAAACTGAAAATAACATAAACTACTACATGAAATGACTCAAAATAAAACTCATGATCGTAGCTGTCGATCTCCGGCGTCTCCTGATTGTACACGTGTCAAAAAATGCTGACGATGTCCTCATCATAACATCCCAAAGCGAGCATGAATATTAATAAACTATGGTGGTTGCTTAGTCAAGGTGTATCGTTACACCATTGATGACCCAAGGCTTTAACTAAAGTATTGAGTGATGACTTACACCCTTAGTTGAGGTAACATGACAAAAAATGTTGGTTACTAGATGTTGGTTGATGAAATGCAGTTTTGTTGGTGTACGCTGAACGAGTGCAATGTGAACTATTGCAGTGTTCATAGGCAAATGCACAGTGACATCAAATAGCAAGCGCTTATAGTAATTAATGTGTCCAACAAGAAGCAAATGCATGCAAAAATGCTCAAAGGTGAAGTGAGTTCCAACTATGAATTTGTCGCTATGTTTATGAACGAATCGATGGGGCATGCATGTCACACACACCCTGCATGTCCAAAAGGGGTGTTGCGCAAACAGATTTGCAAGTTAGACGGTTATGCCCAATACCCTATATTCAAGTGTTGTGGTAGTTATTCAATAGCAAGGTCGGAGGGTCTTGTGATCCTTAAAAATTTTCGTTTTGCTTAAACCATGGGAAAATATAAGTTATTCAATGATGCCCAAAGATATTCTATTCAAAGTGCAAAAGAGTGTGCATAGATCACATATTGTTGAAGGGAAGTTACTTGGAGCCGGCTGCATGAATAAGCATTTTTTCACATATTGAGACTAGATCCATTTGTGTGGATAACTATCAATTTATTGGCATGCAAAAGTTTTTAAAAAATGAGACTTCAAAAAGACGTGGTTGTTTGGTGATGGAAAGAGCTTTATGTTGGCACCTGACGCATACAAACGTATGTACAATTAACTCATCAATGACTCTATGTGTTGTAAACAAAGCTCCGCAAAGTGTTGTAGTGTTGGCAGACCATGCAATTATGTTAATTGGGAATTTTGTATGAATTGTCTACTTGTTTTCTTAGGGGAAGTTAAGATTGAAATACTAATTGATAAATAAGAGAAAGACAATCACTTCTCCATCAGCTAGCAAGCTTGTAGAATGAATCTAGGAGAACTGTGACATTAAAAATTACAATTCCAACATAGGGTTTGGTGGCGCCAGGAAGAAGAGTTGTAGAGAAAAAGTTTAAGGAAAACCTCATAAATCTTGAAAAAGAAAAAAATACAACAAGTACAAATGAGGCTTTTGTTCCATAAGATCCTACTCCGAACACAAGGTTTTGGCAGGAAATTCAGTTAACTTATTTTTAGTTATTTTGATTCATGATAAGTAATTTCAATTAATTACAATGTTTATGATGCTCAAATAATATCCTTTACTCAATAATTAATATAAGGCAAATTATAAGATATTTTGACTAATTGCTAGACATTGATAATCATAATATTATAACATAACAATATATTAGAATGTGGCATATTATTGTCAAGAAGAAATTTATTATATTTTTAAACCCTAAATTGAGCCACAAGAAATTTTTTTTACAAGATTCGCATCTTAATATTAAAATTAATAAGTGTCATGCTTGCAGCCTAATACATAGATGCATGTCTTTGTGAATGCTATTGTTCTTCGAATGTGTGGGTGTGCATCTATTAGAATAACTATAGATCAACCTATAATTACAATAATTAAATGTTTAGAATATTTTAAATAACTATTTTAAGATCCCTCAACATGGCATGAGACCACTGAAGCAAAGAAAAAATCTTGACGTATCAGAATAATTTGATAACATGTTATTTCAATCGTATCATTTTGTAACCTTTATGTAACCGCTCATTCGTAATAAACTCTACTTTTTTATGTAATTATAGTTTAAATGTCTCGGAATAAGATGCAGTAATTCCCCATATGATTGTCATCTCAACAAAAGTAAATATTTCTTCCATATGACTTTTGGTGCTTTCCAATTCCAATGGCCATCAAATGAATAACTCACGAAGCATACAAGAAAAATAAAGCACGGTTCCCCATTCTAGAAGGTCATGCTCTCAACAGTATCCCAAACCAAGAAGCGCCTTCCGCCATCCAGTTAAAATCAAAACTTCCAAAATAAATGCAGAAATTGCATCCCAAACGACCTAAGAACCTCGTTATTCTATAGCTGAAACAAATCTTAATTTAAGGGCGAAACAATCTGAATACCGAAGAAAGAAGAAGGTAAGTACATAATCGACTTACAATTGGTCAAGGTGGTCAGAGTTCCAAACACCACCGGGACAAACAGCGGCGCCAGAAACGAAAGAACAAAGAATTGTACGATTAGAGCGCGAAAGCCTCGGAAGCTCGGGGACAAACCGCCGCTCGAGAAAGAACGTGTCAAAGGAACCATGGCAGGCAATCGGAGCCCTAAGGAATCCAAAGAGGAGAAGGAGAAGAGATAATAGTGAGAAGAGAACAATTTGCAGACAGATTTATAGTGGAGGGATCCGGCATTACCGGATCAACGGTGGGCTGGGATCGAAGTAATGGTGCTCCGGACCCTTCGGTGACCGCACATAAAATGCGGAGGCCCTTCTTCTTGAATCGGAAATCAGGGGAGTTGCGGTTGCTTTTTTTGGTATATAATGTTGTTATATACAAACAACTTATTTGTTCGCAATATGTTATATTTGAATAACATTTTTATTGATTTTAATAATCGCTCTCTAAACCTTCTCCTAATCTTCAAAGCTTAGCTGCCATGCTCAATATTCTTAACATTAACAGCGCCTTCACCTATTTAGCTGTTCTCATATCTTTCAAGAGGTTCTTCTAGTTCATTGAGGAACAAAATGGCTAAGGCTTCATTTGGGATGGCTTTCCTACTACTTCTCTAAACAGTTTTTAGTTAAAAAAATTTAATTTTTCTTCTAAAAAGATATTTTAATAAGCATTAAGAAAGTTGTCCCAAATAAAGCCTAAGACTTCGTTTGGGATGGCTACTTTTAAAATAACTTTTTAGTACATAATTTAAAAAAATTGCTTTAAGAAGCGGTAAAAAAGTCGTCCCAAACAAAGTCTAAGGCTTCGTTTGGGATGACTTTTTTGTTGCTTTTTAAAGCAATTTTCTAGTATAAAAATTTAAATTTTTGTACTAAAAAATTACTTTAAGAATCAACAAAAAAATCGTCCCAAACGAAGCCTAAATTATTAGATGACTATAAATCAAAGAACCTCTCTTTAGATGGTAGAATAAAATATCTTCAATTCACCATCTCTAATTCAATTGTATATTGGATTCGTGCAGCTATCTTACCAAAAGCCAACATGAAAATGATTCTAGACTATGCTTTAATTCCTACTCATCTCAAAAAACTTCATCTTGTATCATGGTCTAACACTATTAAAATTAAGAAGTACGGAGGGTTGGGGTTACCCTCTATTCTGCTGATTACATTTGAGAGATTATTTTGTGCGAACATCGTACACAGCTTACCGTTCAGAGGCCAATCAAGTGCAGCAACTTCATCCAGTACCGAGCTCAGTACCGAGCTCAATACTGAGCAGTGCCGAGCCGCGGTACTGAGTATGGGTGATGTGGCACATTTTCATTTGGCTCTGGACGGCATTTGACGTCAACACAGAATAATTCATCCTTACATTTCCTTCAACTGCTCTCTTTTTTGGCATTGTCTCTATTTTGACGGCTTGCTTGCTGGTGGGCTAATAAGTATGAAAATTTTTGGAGCCCTGCAAGTAAAGGAACTATTAGTTGAGAGAATATAAAAAAAAAAAAAAAAAAAAATTGCCACTGTGCTTAAAAAAGAAATTTCATTTAAGATTCATGGTGGTGCTAATACTTCCCTTTTATGGGACCCTTTGTGTTTAAGAAAAGGCCTTAAAGCCCTCCTCTCTAATTACTCTCTCTCTCTCTCTCTCTCTCTCATAATTTAAATCATGGAACATCTCTTTCTGCTCTTATTTGTAGTAGTAGATGGCATAACATTTTACACATTCCTGAAGTTATATTTAATTTGATACAAATTGTTCCTCTTCATGCTGATTGTGCTCATGACTCCATTCTTTATGGTTTTTTTTTTTTTTTTTTTTCTTTTTTGCTTGGAATAATGATGAATGCTATCTCCAATTGACTCCTGCAAACTAGATAGCTTTCTTGGCAACCAAGGACTCTTCTTTAGATACCACGAATAGGTTGTGACAAGCAAACCCAAAAATCTAGTTTTAGAATGCTTCAAATTTTCTTCCAATATTTATTTTAAATAAACTATAGACAACATAACTACTAAACAATTCAAATAATTAAAAGAAAAAAAACTCATCCATAAGTATTTTTATTAAAATATATCTACACTACAGTATTTGGCTACATGAAGAAGCTATAGAGCTGAATAATAAGTTGGTAATGATTTTTACAAAAATCAAAAGAGAAATACATATAAACTCAGATATGATCCTGAAGTACTAATTAAGAGTCTTCTTCCCCTTCCCAGATCCTAAAAATCAAAAGCAAAACTACAGTGAGATACAATAGCTAGCAAACACAAATCAATTTAAATTTTAAAATTTTTAATTAAATATTTTACTGAATATTTAAAAAATTTATTGCAGTCTAATAAATCATAGTACCAAGAAATATAATAAGAGCATAACAATTATTCAATTATTTATATAATAATACTGAGTATTTAAATAAATTATAATTTATATTATATAACAGTTCATATCACATTTCTCGAACCCAAAAAGAATTTCAAAAGATTCTAGTCATTTACGACTCATTTTTATGCTTATAACATCATAACATGTCTTATAGGCACCAGAATATGGATTATAGCATCTAAATATTCTCTGTTACAAACAGAATCTCAAAAACTTCTGGCATCTTATCTCTCCCAATAAATATAATTTAATAATACATAAATATCTATCTTCAAATTATAGCACTTAAAAGTGTAATTAAGCATGCGTTAAAATTACAAAGTTTTCTGTAATGGTAGGTAATAGAAATCCTACTATGTAAAAATACATATTTTCAAAAAAAAAAATCAAATTATCAGGGATAGTGTAAAATACTATTTTAAAATATTCATTGTACTATAACACTATTTTTCAATGCCCAAATTATTTTCTAGTTAATAAAAACAGTTGAATTTTCAAAATACCAAGTAAAAACTTTCATCCTATATGGAGCTTTAAATATCAAGGTCACACACAAAAATGCATCAATATAGAACTCTATGTCTCTTTCTGGAGGTAAACTAACTAACTCATGAAAATACATCTAAAAATTCTCATATTGTTGAGACATCAGAAAGAAGACTACAATTTATATTCATATCTTAAACTAATGCAAGAAAAAACATGCAATCATTCTTCCAAAATCTATATCTGCTTCCACAGCAGAAATCATCCAAGACAAATACGTCAAACTCTCTAAAATACGTAACTTTCACCGCGAAAAAATAAATTAACTTGCTTCTTTAAATAATAAAGCTGAGCCTCATACCGACTCAATTAGTCCATATTCAAAATAATATCATATGAGAAAATGGGTAAAAAATCAAAATATATTTTCACTTCTTATTTTAAATGTCAATATCGTAAAATAAAATCTACTAGCAATTATACCACCTCTAATTGATAATATAACAAAAAAAAGAGATAGGCAATACAACTAAAGACATACAATAAATCGAAGAAACACTCAAAAATAAATAAATGATAAGCTCCATAATCAAATAAAATATGACATGGCCTGGAGAATCACAAGCCTCATGTTGAGTCAAACTATAAATGCGTGGTTGAACAGAAGCTAGAGCAACAGAACTACTAGGCTCTCGCTCTAACCACTATCAAATGACCTCCTTGCCACAAAACAAGAACCATCAACTCGATCTACTAGATGGTTCCTAAAAAAAACAAAGTGGAAATGCCCTCAATCTCCCTATCGATCAGACAAGGCTCTCAAATCTCGGCTCAAAATGTCGGTCAAATCCTGCAAGTGGATATTCTTCTACCTAGTGCCCTATCTGACTGAGTTTAAAGCACTATATAATCATCTTATAACACTAACCAAAATGATATCTTCCATAACTCTAGCATACATATACCCCACTAACAAAATCAGAACATGCTACACTACCACTAAAGAGACTGCTATAGATACTGGCTGTTCACATCTCTTGGAATCTCTAGACATAAATCTACTCTTTTCCCCAAACAATCCACTACCGAATGGCTTGTCAATGCACCTCTTTCTACTAACAGTCCACCGCTGATAAGTAGTAGACGAAGCTTAGGCACTCGCGAGGATTAGTCATCTCTTTCTACTCGAGGATAATATACCAATAAAGAGAGAAGCTAGTCTTGCTACTCACCATAGGACATCCCTGGGAAGATAGGATGAGCTAAGCTAATCTAAATATTCCAATGCCGACTACATGCATGACTAATTCTTAGATGCTATATAGAATGATGATTCTTTTTTTCTTTGTTATCGCTCATAGAATTCGGCTCATCGTCTTCTCATGAGCTTTGACATGAAGATATAATATAACTAAGTCTTACCAAGAGCGTTATACACGAGCCATCATTGCGCTCAAATTGGAGAGCTCGCCTAAGAAGAGACTTTCTTTCATCTGCGCAGGATGCTTTCTCTGCTTTCTAATACAAGAACGGATTTGTCCTTACTTGACTTGCAGTTCCCTTCCTTAACTATGAGATTCTTCCAACTGATTGGGAAAAGTGTGGCGGTTACTTTTGAGCCTGGAAATTGAATTAGACATAGATGAAAAGCCTGGCTAGCGCCTTGGGAATAATAAAGCTTCATTAAAATGTCTGGAAGCAGCCAATCTTCTTCTTTATCACTCAACTTATGAAGTGAAACGAGCAGAACTATCCCTATACGAAGGAGCTAGAAAAGGGATTTCTCATGAAATGAGATTAATCCTTGTTTGGAAAGAGTCTTCTTCATCGAAGATTCAGGGAATCCATCTACAAACTCCTAGAAAAAGAACTCTCATAAAAGTCTACCTAAATGGTTAAGAAAAGAACACATTGAGGTTGCGCAAAAAAAGATGAAATGAAAATAGGAGTTTCGCCTAGGTAATGTAATTCACTCCAGAAAAAAACCGTTGAGACCTCTTTCTTTATTAGACGAGCTCTCTCCACTAGCTCAAAGAAATCAAAAAAAATAAAATGGCACCAAATGTTGTCTGAAACTCTCTCGAAGTCCTCTCAAGAAACTATAACACTTCTCTGCGAGAGTGCTAACCAGGTGTGAAGTATATCTTGGCAAAGCAATGAACTCTGTCTCTCATTGCATAATTATCCTGCTCCCTTAAAACTTCTTCTCCTACTAGCCCATCTATCAGCACTCTACCTCCCCATATAATAGAAAGATTGCTAATGATATATTTCTCTCAGGAGGATATTTTATACCATCAAATATCTTCTCCAATCTCCTTAACCAGACTTCTGAAGCCCTAGGCTCAACGACGCCCTAAAACTTCGAAGACTCCAATATCCAAAATATATGCAAATATTTATCTACCTCATCAGACCTCACAACAGTAACTCTGCTCTGTGCCTCGCCCATCATATGGGCTATCATACTAATAAACTATGAAATTGCATCATAAGCGACCATTGAAGCCATATTGTATACAGGAGCTTCCTGATTAGCACTCAGTCCATCTATTATGTTTGAGTCTCTTAGATTCATAATCACATATAATATGCAATTGAACATACATACATAAAAAATAAATAATAATGAACACCCATATAGACTCAAAATTATCCCACTTAACTTATATATCAAATTATATGGCTCTATTTTACAATCAGTTCCAAAAACTATTACTAACCCTTTGATGTCCCCAAGATCTAACTTGGAAGAATTATTCTTTTTAATCCATTAAACCATCAACTACCAGAGCTATCTATAATCATCAATCAATGATAAACAATCTAACAAAATCTATAATTTAAAACATCATATAAACATTTCTATTCATTCCCAAAAGTTCAGTTACAATACTCAGGATCTTCAACAATGATCACAAATCCATCCAGTCCTGAGTACAAAAGAATAACTATAACAAAAAGGAACAATAACCTGAAGATCCTTATCAACCTCAATCTCCCGCTCCCTTGCCCTTACCTGAAATTATTAATCACATATAATGAGCTTCAAAAAGTCCAGCAGGTCACCAAAAACCTACAACTAAAATCAAAGCACGATACGGAAATAATATGCATGTCAATCAGTCAAATCATTGAAGTCACTTACACATGATCATTGAGTCAATGCAGAAATAGGAATCAGTACATAAACAATAAAATCCTCAATCGACAGTAGAAGAATCAGTAAACAGTTTAAAAGTCCGTAAAGCTCAATGAATCAGTAGATGCGTCAAATCAATAAAGAAATCATCAGATCAATCATATCAGTCAGTATCAAGAGAAATCAATTCCGGTCAATAATATCAATCGGTATGAAATCATATAAAACAATCAAATCAATACATCGTAAGAACAGTTGAAATCAATCAATGCAGTAAATCATATTCTATATCACGTGCTCGGTAAATCACATGAAATCTAGTTAATCTATATCACTTGATCGGTGTATCATATGTATCAGCCAGTATGTGGTGTATCACGTTCCATAAGATCAGTATAATGAATCAGTAGTATCGGTATCTATATCTGTATAAATAACAATCCAGTGACGTAAACGGTATGAAATATCAATGAAATCGTGCAATGACAGTAAACTCGTAAATCCGTTAGTAAACTCGTAAATCCGTCAGTAAATTCATTCAGTATCAATAAATCCATTGATATCCGTAAATTTGTACTGTAATAAATAAATCAATCAATAACAATAGATCAATTCAATATCAGTAAATTCATAAGATAATCATAAGAACAATACTTTAAACATGCAATTTAACACAATAGTCTTACTCAACAAGTACAATCACTAGCTATTAAGGCGTTTTTCAGTCTTGGAATATCGATGTATCGTTGTATTCGTTGGCTCAATAATAGAGTCATCACTCTTCGACCATCAGCATAATCTCCTTATGACTCCCAATCATTATATCACGTGATAAATAGAGGATAACACCAAACCCTTTTTAAAGGAAAGCCCGTCGGCTCACCATCCTGTATAGGTCAATCAATCTCCAACCAATGGTTCAACCAGTCTTTATTTGTCTTTCAGTAATATAACAATATTTCAATCATATATCCACATTCTTATACATCTCATTAATATATTGCAATCAACAAACACAATTTAACTCAATTGAAGAAAATCCTTAAAATATAGTACAGTCAACATAAATCCCAAACATAATCAAAATACACAGTTTCAAAAAATTACCAAATTACCAGAAATCGTATAAAACATAATTTCAAAGCTTTACTTGAACTGAAGCAATATTTTTCAACATCCAGATAATTTTCTATTTGATAAAAATTTCACATAATTCAAAATATCCGGTGAAAACTTTCCAGAAAATACTCAAATCGTGCAAAATCATCATTTATACAACATACCAAAAGTTATGCGGTAAAAGTTTCGTCAATACAAAGATATGCTAGAATTTCGGTAACAAAAACACAAAACTGAGCAGAAAAATATGAAAATACGAAATCTTCGAAATCAAAAATAGGATTCGGATTCCTTACTGTGAGACAAACAATTCTTCTAACAACGGCGTCGGACGAAAATCGCTCCGCAGCCTTTGAAACCAAGCTTTCCTCTTCTCTTTCCTTCTCTTTCTCTCTCCTATTTTCTCTCTCTTCAAAAATATCTCAAAATATCTCAAATCATCTATTTAATGAACTCGATCGTCCAGACGATGTTTTCCATTCGTCCGGGGACGAAGCTCTCTGGACACGAGTGTACAAACGATAATTAATTTCGTCCCTGGATGATGCTCTCGGGCAAAAATTTTGTTCAGTTCGTCCTGGACGAACTCAGGTTCATACAGATCACAAAACTAACCAGTTAGTACAGGCAGTTCGTACGTACTAACCATACAGATTTTCAAAACTTTTTTCAGTTCGTCCGTACTAAAGTCAGTTCGTACAGATTAACTGCACCCAAAAATATGAAATCTGAAGGGGTTTTACAAACCCAACCCGATCAAGACAGGTCATATCATATTGAGGTGTGACTGACAAATCTCAAAATCTAATTTTGAAATATTTTATATTTTCTTACAATATTCATTTTAAATAAACTACAAATTATAGAGCTGCCAAAACATCCAAATATTAAAAATAAAGTTATCTATTAGATTTATTTTCTTTCATCAAAATATATCCACATTACAAATCATGACTACATATAGAAGCTATAAAACTAATTAATAAATTAGTCATAATTGTTTAAAAGTCAAAAGAAAAATACCAATAAACTCAAACTTGATCATGAAGTGCTAATCAACATTCTTCCCCTTTCCAAATCTTGAAAATCAAAAACAAAACCACAGTGAACTACAACAGTTCAGCTAGCCACACAAATCGATCTAAATTTTTAAATTCTTTTATTAAATATTTTGTTGAATATTAAAAATAATTAATTGTAGTTTAATAAATCATTGTACTAAGAAATTTAATCAGAGCATATCAGTTATCAAATTATTTGAATAACAATACTGAATAGATAAATAAATTAGAATTTGTATCATAAAGTAATTCATTTCACATTTTTCAGATCCAGACGGAATCTCAAAGGATTCTGACCCCCATAGCTCCCTTTTGTGCTTATAACACAAGAGCATGCATATAGGCACCAAAGCATGACTTATAGCCACCAAAATATATTTTATAAACATCATAATATTCCCTAAAACAAATAAAATTTCAAAGAATTCTATCCCTTATCTCTTCCTAGAGATACAATTTAAATATATATGCATAGATATCATTATATTATAGAAGAATTGTACAATTTTTTATAATGGTAGGCAATAAAAAACCTACTAAGCAAAAATGTTCATTTTCAAAAAATAACTAAATTATCAAGGATCATGTAATATATTATTTTAAGACATTCATAGTACTATAACACTATTGTTCACTGTCTATATGATTTTTTGTTTGATAAAAATTTTGTTAATTTTCAAAATATTTAGCAACATTTTTTAATAAAATATTCATAATGTTTATAATCTCAATTCCGATAACATATAAAAAATTATACATAAAAAAATTTCTGGTGAAAAGTTATTCCCATTTTTTTAGTAAGAAAAATAAATTTTAATTGAAAAATTCGATAAAAATTATGTATTTTTAAAAATTAAGATTAACATAATATGACTTACCTCAAGATGAACAAATTTTTTAAATAAACTGACAAACAAAAATGACAACACGCTTTTCAAGTGAGCTTAATTTACTCGATCTTGATCTTTCTAAATATTTCAAGTCATTTCCTCTATATATTTGAGATTTATTTTATTATGTTTTTAGGTTTAATTTATTGTTAATCAGATATTTTTGGCATAAGGTTTTGATAATATTTCATAATCTAACAATCATTAGGGGTCATTTTTATTTTTATTTTATTATATTTATTTATATTAATATAAAAATATATTATTCATATCTTAAAATACATGTATTTTTTACTTATTGAAGTGATAAATGACTATAAACAACAATGATGGCAGCAAGTAGCGACAATAATTAATTTTAAAAAACTCAACATTTCAAAATTATATTAAGTTTTTTCAATAAGCTTGTTTTATATTAAAAAATAAATAATTAAAAACATAGGAAAGGGAAAATCAAACAATAAGCTGATGAATGGACTTGGCATCATTGTCCAGTGGTCAAAATATCTGCTTAAATAGCCCCAAAAATTTTCATTCTCAGTAATTTTAACTGAATGGCTCGTTTTATAACAGAGCACATAGCAAAGAGTAGAAATACTTAGGCTGTTGCTCCTAAACTTACTCCCATTCCTTTATTTCCAATTGTGATAAACATGGCAGCAAATGGAGGAGAAATTATTCTGTGCGGAGTCCTTATAGAAAGAATCGTCCAAACATATAAGTGTACACAATGTATATCAAATTTTTATACACACTGTGTATACTCAATCCGAATGGTTCTTCCCATCCACAGCATAATTTCTCCAAATGGAGAGGTAGTAAGCATATTTATCATGCTTTCACGCCCATAAAGGTTGAGAAATTATTCTGTGAGGAGTCCGAACGTAGAGGATCTTCCAGATTAATGGTACGCACTGCGTACGCTCTGCTTATACTCTATGTATGCTCTACATATTTGTAGATACACAGCAAATAATAATTATTTGCTGCGTATCTACAAATACACAATATATATACGCAGAGCTTACGCAGTAATCCGGAAGATGCTTTACGTTCGGACTCCACACAGAATAATTTCTCCTTCAGTCATTAGTAGCCTCAAACACCTGGACAATGATAATTTCGCGTAGCAGAGAAGTAAAAGGAAGGGAAGAATCCCCTTTAAGATGCTAAATGAATAATCACATGGGAAAAATAACAAAAAGTGAAAAATCAAAGGAACAAAGGAACGTTAATTTATTATGAAATAACATTACACCCCAAAAAAAATCAAAATAACAAGTAACTATGTGGCTTTATCAGTTAAAAAGACTAATATTTACAGGTCTGCAAAAAGGAAAAGCCAGAATCCTAACCAAAGTGCTTCAGGTGATGACTGTAGGTTTCTCCCTGCCTGTAAACTCTCTCAGCTTTGATATGGATAACGCCAAATCTAGGAATCATTAAGCATATAAGGGTAAGCAACGTTTGATATATATATAAGGAATCACATTCATAACATCTAAATTTTAATTTTTTACAAAATTATCACACATTATTTCTTTTCTTTTTTTTCTATATATATACAGATTTTTTTTAAGGAGCAAAGTGGTTAATTTAAGTTAGGAATAGCAGCATAATATTAAATTTTTTAAAAAAAAAAACTAGACAAATAGAACGGCACATTCCATTGAATGCGGCACATTCCATTGAATGCACCAAACTGTTTGGCATATTTAGAATAAGCCAAACAGTTTGAGTGTTTGACGCATTCCATTGAATGAGTGAAATTGTTTGGCTTATTGCTACAGTAACCTTAGAATTTAATTCGGCTGGTTGGGGTGAATGCACCAAATCATTTTGTGCATTCTTTAAAATGCACAAAATGATTTGGATAGTTTGTTTCTTTTTAAAAAAAACTTAATACTTTACCCCTATTCCTAATTTAATTAACCACCATGCTCCTTTAAAAAAAATCCTATATATAATAGAAGAAGAATAAAAACAAAAGAAAATGGAGCAAAATTACATATAATAAGCGCTTAGCATTGATCTGGAACAAAACCAACGTAAAAAGCACATGAAGCACCAAAAGAAAATTATATAAAGATGCTAATAAGGACAACTAAGAGAAGCCGATAACATATTCCTGAACACCCATAGAAAAATCGGCTCAAAATAATAACAGAGATCACCAAAGTTAGAATTGAACCGATCACCACATACACACACGAAGCAGATGGTGCTCAAAATAATTAGGTTTATCATTGGACTTGGAATTAATCCATTTATTAAAGGGACAAAGATCATCTAATGAGAACCTATTTTACCTTCAATAGAACTTGAATATTCAAATGTTCAGCAGTCTCAAAAGAAAGAAGAAAGAAAGAAGATACAATAAGAGGATTTTAATCATGTTTTCCATGTCTCGTCCTACTAAAAACCCGGGGTATTTATACGCTTACAATCCATTAAGCAAATTACTCATCCTAATTAATTCACTATTAACTCCTAAACAAATAATACGTGGATTCACATCATTGCACCTCCCTCACAATAACCTTGCTTTTTAAGGTCGAACATCCAAGTTGATATTGAGGTGGTGGTCATTCATTCAACTACAATCTCACAGGTTGCTTATGCACAGGATGTAGAATAAGGTCACCAAATAACATGTAGATGGTTACGTGCCCAAGAAACTTGTTCAGTATATCAAGAAAACTAATTGTGGAGGTTTGTACCAACACCCAATCATAAAGAATATTATCAATTGTCAACAAATAAAAAGCCCTATTAGACACTTCAATTTCTAAAATGCATTCAACATTTCATCATCATTAACAACAACAACATCAAACCTTTATCCCACTACATGGGGTCAACTACATCATTTATTTTTCTCCATTGTCCTATTAAGAGTCCAATTTTCATCTAAATCTAATAAAGAAAGGTCATTTCTAATATTTTCTAACAAAGCCTTTTTAGTTCGACCTCTACCTTTTTTAACATAAGTCAAATCAAATGAATCTACTTTCCTAACAGGGTCTCAAAAGGCTGTCGTTTTATGTGACCGAACCATCTAAGGCAACTCTCTCTAATTTTATATTCCACTGAAGGTTCTCCAACCTTTTACGTATATGCTCGTTTCATATCTTGTCTCCAAGAATAAGCACTCATCCACCTGAGCATCTTCATCTCTGTAACACTTAATTTAATATTATGCTTCTCTTTTAATGGCCAAAACTCTCCACAAAAAAGCATTGTGGGTCTCACCACCATCTTATAGAAATTTTCCTTAAGTTTAAGGGGGACTTCTCTATCACACAGCAAGCCCAATGCATTCCTCTAATTCAACCATCCAACTTGAATTCTACTAATAATATCACCATTTATTTCATTATTACTCTGAACAATAGACCCAAGATTTTTAAAACATGTACTCTTATTAATTACTTGATCGCCCAAAGTCACAATCCCTCACTAGATCTATTACTACTAAATGTGATAGGTTAGGTAAATGTTATAGGCTAGGATTATAATCCTAGGCCTAGGGAGGATATTCATTCATTGATCTTGTGCCTCAACGAATGATAGAAGGAGCTTAAAATTTGGCACTAAAATTTCAAAAATCTTCATATGATGGCATGCTAGAACTTTGGAGAATTATAAGTCATCATATATGAAAGGAGAGGATGGGTGATTGTTTGTTGATTTTATGTCTCAACAAACGATATAGAAAGACTTAGAATTTGGTTCTAAGCTAAAAGTTATCATGCAATGATAGCTCCTCAAAACCTTGGAGGGTACTTCAGATTACAATGCAGAAAAGGTATTGAATAAATGTTTGTTGATCTTGTATCAACAAACAAGGTATGGGTTACTTAGGATTTGTTCCCAAGTTCCCTTGACTCATGTAATGACATTGTTTTGAAAACTTTGGGAGCTTCTAATCATTATACATGAGGAAGAGGGAATATAGTTTATTGATTTCTTATCAACAGACAGAATAGCATGAACCTAGGATTTTGATCCTAAGTTAAAATGATTCATGCAATGAAGTGTTTAAAGCTCCTCCATACCATCATGCATGAGGAAGGGGAGACTATTAGAGAGCTCTCAATGCATTGAAAGGATTCCTAAATCACTTTTGGCATGATAAAGAGATTTGGGTAGGAGGGATTTGTTCCTACAAGGCTACAACTTTGAGTTTGGAAGATAACTTGTGGCGTTATATAAAGAACCTAGAGGCATGTAAGCTAATCACCACTAGAATGTTTATATGTAAGCTCTAAAGATCAATTTACTACGATCTAAAGAAATCCTAAAGATGAGTACATGAAAGAGAGTTCTTGATGTGAAACGTACATGCGATGATGGGTTTCATAATGAAAGTTTGCACGCTTAATTTTAGATAGAACAAATAATTATATATTTATAATAATTTGAACGACAAGATAAAACATTAAGAACGGAAAAACGAGCTTACGGTTGAATCACACGGGTAAGAGTTAAGATCATATAACAATCAAGACAATGTTTTCTGGACAGCAATTTGTTGATTGACGGAACTCTGGGTAGCAAGAAAGGTCACTTGGGAATGCAGGACAGCAAGGTTGACCTGCTATATTTCCAGACAGCAAATATACGAAATCTGGACAGCTGTTTTGGCAATGGAAAATTCTGGACGGCACACAAGATCTGTCCAGAAATCTGGGCAGCAACTTGGACAAGGAAAATTCAAGATTTCGGCTCTCTAGATGCAAGGAAACTAGAGGAATATTATGGGAAAATCTGTGCCCAGCTGTGGAGAAGAATCTGGAATTAAATTCCTTACTTAGGAGCATGCCAAATATGTCACAAACTAATTTGGAGTGAAAGGGGAAGGGGCCGGCTGGGTTATGGGAGCATTAATGATTTGATTGGTGGTTTAATTGGGGCATTAATTGGATAGGAGAGAGAGGCTTGAGATTTAAGTAGGTGGGGACCACTAGTAATTAATCAAAATCTGAATTTTTATTTCAGATTTTAATTGCCTCATGTAACTCCCTAATTTAAATAAATTTAGGAGGAAATTTGAATTTCAAAAGATTGTAACTCCCCTTAATTAATTCCCTAATTTAATTTGGCTTAATTAGGAAAGTCATTAATGAGGGAAATTCAAAATTGGAGGAGGGAGAGGGAGGGGGATTTCCAAACATGAATGATGACTAGGAAAATTCTAAATAAATCCAAATTAATTTAATTTATAATTTGAATTCATTCAAAAATTTCCATAAATGGAACTTCCCAATTTGGAAAGAATTTGAATTTTAAATTTCAAATTCCAATGAAGGCTAGGGGAGGGAGGCGTGGGGGAAAATGGCGGCGAGGGGAGAGGCCGGCGGCAAGGTGGCCGGCGGGTGGAGCTAGGGTGGCCGACGGGTGGAGCTAGGGTGGAGATGCTAGTGGAGGTTTCGGCTTCTTCCACTCTTGACTTGGCTCGCGGTAGTCAATGGAGGAGAAGAAGAATGTGCATGAAGAGGGGAGAAAGGAGATAACCAAAAATATACGAGAAAGATAGAGATAACTAACGAACTCACACAGAGATCGTAAGAACCGCGAACCTCGGACTCTTCCAAAGATTGACGGGTATTGCGAATTACCCTCCTCGGGCTTCTCCTCTCATGAACTCACTAAGAGATCAACAAGAACATAAAACTTTTTATTATCAATAATCATCATCCCAAAATACAAAACAACTAGCCTATAAATAGGCCTCATGAAAAGAAAAGAAATAAAAGACTAAAATGCCCTTCGGGCTACAATATTACATGACCACCCATAAGGGTATAAAGGGAAAAATAATAATATGAAATAAATTAGTACATATAAATAAATAACTCAAGATCGTAGCCGTTGATCTTCGATGTCCTCATCAGTTCTCCTATTGTTTGTATGAATGTTTTGGATTTGTTAGGAGAAGGGAAGACTCAAGACCATTTCCTAACGCCTTGGAGAGTTTTCCCTAAATCAATTTTTGATATGATTTAGAAATTTGGAAGCTTGTATTTGGTAGCATTAATTTGCAAATTAGAGAAAATAAGCGTAAGTAATCTCTAAGTATGCTGGGGCATCAATCATGGGCCTTTGGGGTCCATGAAACGCTCCAAATTAATTTCACTAACACTTAAGATTAAATGAGCATATTTAGAAAATTTTGCAAATTAAGGGATTTGCTAATCTTAGCAAAAGATCTATGGCACATGACTTGATTCATGATATGATAGGAAACAAGCATCTAAAGCTTTTAAAAAATAAAATTAATTTTGAGATGATTTGATTCATTAAATGCATAGAGATGAGTTTCCAATGTTTAGAGAATTTGCATAATAGAATAATAAATCATGGTTATTTTCCTCATAGACTCTTGACCAACATCACTTGCTCAAGGATTTACAAAATGAACCTTTGGGATTCACATTAGATCTTACAACAAGTCATCAAATGTATTATTGATATATAGTAGAGTTATGACGAAATCCCCAAGCTTTACCAAAATCCTAAATCATATGTCTATTTGTCATGACACTAGCGTTGAGTAAGAATATATATGACACGGAATTTTTCGGAGGACATGCAAGCTAAATATTCAATTTAACTTTGAATAACAACACAACCTAGGTTTTGATCATAGGTGAATTTTTGGGAGGACATGCAAGCTAAGCATTCAATTTAACTTTGAATAACAACACAACCTAGGGTTTGATCATAGGTGAAGATATTGAGCTCAACATGACTGCATTGCATGCAAAATAGAGACATTGAACACAAGTTCAATGAACCGTCGCCTTGTCACCATCCTTTTAGCTCTCACATGAGAGCAAATCATAAGAAATCACTTGATTTCCACAATCCAAACAAGTGGACAGCGGCTAGTAAAGGATTTTCTTGGGTTGGAAAAATAAAAGAAAGGTTTTCTATGGACCTAAGGCTTCGGATCATCAACCACACAACAAATGGCTAGGGGGCCTTAGGGCTTTTCCTAAGTTTTTGAGAAATTTACTTTGACGGGTTGTCACAGCGCATGCCACAATCCAATCGCCTTGTCAAAAAGCAAGAAAGCTATAGAAATCCGATGTCCAAGCCGCTGCGGACGTCGTCACCACTGTCCAAATGCTCCAAATCATTGTTCAAGCCGCTTCGGACGTCGCCTCTATTGTCCAAGAGCTCCAAACTGCTGACCTTGTTGCCTTGAAGTTGTCGGAGACGATGGGGAAGGAAAAATGAACTCCTACAACGACTGAAAAGCCTCCACTACCTTTCCTCTTTTGCTTGAGAGATAGAAAAGAGCAAGTTTATACTCTTCCACTTAGAGAAATGAAGGAAGATGGGAAGATATTTTCCTCTCTTGACCCAAGGAAGAGAAAAACGATAGCCAGGAATCGGTGGCCTTGAGAAATTAGCACCCGGAGGGCATGACGAGAAGGGAGGCGAGTGGCTTGGCAAGGTTGAACGGTGATTCCGTATGGAGGCAGGAGTCGCGGACGGGAATCCCTGGCGCAGGTAGGAGTTTTGCACACAAGAAGGGGTCGCAGACATCGGGCTTCACGTGGAGCTTCCCTCTCTCGATCTCTCTCTCCTCTGGTTCTGGTTCTGGTTCTGATGGACACAACAAAAGAGGGCTAAATGCCTTTTTCTCCTCACTCTCACTCTTCGTATGAGACGCACGAAGCCAAGCCCGCCGCCCAAACGCTCCAATCCTGCCTCCTCGTTGTGCGAAATGAAGAAAATCCACTAGAGTGGATTTTTTGCGAGATTTGATGTGAAATTGGGCATGATTTGAGATGAGATCTTAGCACCTGATTGAGAAATTTGATTTGAAAAGTCAATTTTAGCCCAAATTGATCAATTAGGGCTGAAATTGAATCTGAATTGGACTCGACCTGAACCGATTTGAGTCGATTCGGGTCTGATTGGGTCCGATCAAGTCAATTTTGTAAAATTGGACTCGAATCAGTACCGAATTGCGTCAAATTTGGTTTGACAAGGCTCGATTGGATTCGATTCAAATCGAATTTGGGTCGATTCGATCAAATTGATTTTAATTTAATGAAATTGAGTTTGATTTGATTAAATTAAAACTTGATTCAGGTCAATTTTAATTTGACGACGTTCGATCGAGTTGATCAAGCCCAATTGGGTTCGAATCGGCTTGATCCGGGTTGAATCGGGCTCGATGCAAAAATAAACGTCACTAACCCCACCATAATTTCCATACAAATAAAAAACTTATTAGAAATCATTCTATCACTAACTTTTTCACCTCAAATATTTTGTTTTCAACCCAATATCCACAACTGATTATAATTCAATCATATTTTAAGACTCCAAAAATATAATAGATTATAACAATTAGCAATGTTTTCAAAATATTTCCCTTTCTATTTAATTTCTTGTAAACATGTAATACTTATTTGTCTTCTAATCATTGTATCCACTGATTTTTTTAACTCGATTTTCACTTTCAACTTCATGTTGTTAATCTAATATTAATATTAGAATTAATCTATAATTACTTATTTTCCATAATAATTTGAGTAATTATGGCACATCATTTAAAAGTGACATTCTAGGTCAACCATTGCCTACTCACCCAAAATTAAATTTTATTGTGCCAGTTATTGGTGACTTCCAAACTAATAAAAGTGACCACTTTTTGCTTCAAACAATAAATAAACACAAGTTTCACAAACCTATCAATGACTTCAAGGCTTCCTGTGCATCCATGTCCTGCTTGGAGACATCAGGCTCAAACTGCTCAACATAAAGGCGAATCGTCGCACCTGCTGAGCCAGTGCCCTGAAAAGGAACAAAGTATCATTAGTAATAATTAGCTTTCTTCTAATTAGAACAAAAATGAATATGATCCAAAGTAATCTTGTAATGAATATAAATTCTAATAATTTGTAGTTGATTCACAAAAGATTCTAGCTGGCAATTTATAGTTAGTCAATGCTTTTCCTTCTAGGAAGAGAGGAGTATGAATCTTGCATACCGATAAGCGAAATATTATTCTTGAGCCATCTGTGAAGACAAATCGTATACCTTGCTTTGATGCTACGCTGCCATCTACCTGCAAGGAATTATTTCCGTACACTATAGTAGGAGAATTCAAATAATCATCCTGAAATCAATTGTAAAAACTCTTTAGCAGATAATCTTACTGGATCTGTATAGCTGAAGTCATCAGCAAAATCAAGTTCATAATTTCCTGAGGAAACAAGTAGTGAATGCTAGAACAGAAACAACCAAAAGAATTCATATGGTTGAACTTGGAAATGGAGGATACAAACCATATTTATGCCCATACTTTGTCCTTGAAATAAGATCCCTAAGATGTCCGATCATTTGATTAGCACCATCTGATTCACATTCCTGCAAAAGATAGAAATTGGAGGTTCTAAAAGTAAATTTTTTTATTTTTTTTAAGAGGTTCTAGTTTCCAGGTTCTAGGGGTTCTAGGTTCTAGTTTGGTTCTAGGTTCTAGGTTCTAAAAGTAGATTAGTATCAAAGGATGAAAGTTTTAGGGCCACAAATTTATACTTCAGTACAACAACAACAACATCAAGCCTTTATCCCACTACGTGGGGTCGGCTACATGAATCCTTTTTCTCCATTGTGTCCTATTAAAAGTCAAATTCTCGTTTAAATCTAACAAAGAAAGGTCATTCCTAATATTTTCTAACCAGGTCTTTTTAGGTCTACCCCTACCTTTCTTAACAAAAGTCAAATCTAATACCTCTACTCTCCTAACCGGGTCATCGCAAGGCCGCCGTTTTATGTGACCAAACCATCTAAGGCGACTTTCTCTAATCTTATCTTCTACTGGAGCTACTCCAACCTTTTCACGTATATGCTCATTTCGTATCCTATCTCTAAGGGTAAAGCCACTCATCCACCTGAGCATCCTCATCTCTGCCACACTTAACTTAGTATTTTGCTTCTCTTTTAAAGGCCAACATTCAGCACCATAAAGCATTGCAGGCCTCACTACCATCTTATAGAATTTTCCCTTAAGTTTGAGGGGTACATTTCTATCACATAACAAGCCCGATGCATTCCTCCACTTCAACCATCCAACTTGAATTCTACTGATAATATCCCCATCTATTTCACCATCACTCTGAACAATAGATCCAAAGATGATATCATCCACATAAATTTGAACAATGAGTATTTTCTTTCTAAATTTCTTTAAGAAGAGAGTTGTATCCACACTTCCTTTTTCAAAAGATCTTTCAAGTAGGAAAGTGCTCAATCTCTCATACCAAGCCCTAGGTGCCTGTTTCAATCCATATAATGCCTTCT
>NW_021473832.1:0-18892 GCF_001605985.2 Dendrobium catenatum | reverse complement strand
TATTTAACACTGCACCCGGGCGCCGGTGCAGCGGCCCTTGCACACTTGTCACTGTATTCAGGCCATACAACGCATCGCTTCCAGGGGACGCCCTAGCATTAACACAATTTCTTAAAGGATTCATGTCATTATTGTTCGACAAGTTTTACGCTGGCTGTCGACTACCTAACGCAACCCTCCACTTTTCTCATCCAGGACTTGGGACCTGGCAATAACAAATTTATACTTCAGTAAAGCGGTAAAATAGAGCAAGAGCAGTTCAAAATGAGATTTCTACATGTCAAACGTTTAGAACAGGGAACTGCTAAAAATAAGAGCATTTATCATCTGTAAGACTGACTAAATAAGTACCTCATAATCATATCTGGAAAAGAAGTTCCTGCCATAGGTTGCCCAATGCTCCCTAGCAACATCTGCTACTGATACCAACTTCTCGCCAACCTTCTTACCCTTATTTCGGTATGCAATGATAGAAAGCCAAGCCAAAACAGCCCTATATCCAGGAATTGTAGCAAAATAAATTCAACAAATAAACTCATAAAAGCTATCTGAATGTTTAAATACATTTGATATCCAATTATGCAACTAAACTTCAGATAAAGTGATCAAAACCTATCCTTTCAATAAAGGCACTTCTCCACAAAGTTTGTTAAGGCTGATGAAAGAATTGGACTTAAAACTATATTGAATAGTTGAACAATATATTGCTATTGAATATCAAGTGGTTTTTCCGAGTTAAAAATGGATGTGATGATCTGTGTATTAAATTAAACTTTGATTTCATTTGGTTTCACATTCCCTAACCATTGGTATAAAATATTAATGAGAAATATGTGGTCATGAGATATGAAATCAAGAAGTACAATAGTTCAAAGAGTTTAGGCTTTGAAAAAACAAAAGGCGTTGTGTTTATATTCAAAAGTGGCTTGCAAAAGCACTGATGAGACATTAAGAAATGCACAGATTAAAAAAGAAGATAAAATAGAAATGGACAAAAAAATCTTCTTAGTAATGCAATTGTGTTTGGACTATAAGATTTTCATAAAGATGTTCAAGGAAACAACCACAGAGCGATTGTGGCTCAAGCTAGTTATTATATACGAAAAAAAACCTCTCCAACAAATTTTATCAAAAGTAAAGATTGTATTTGTTTGCATGCATGAAGCTACACCCATAAAATCATGTTTTAATTATCTTAATTATGTCATCGAGAATTTAAAAAATATTGATGAGATTATTGATAATGAGGATCAACCTTTTTAATAATTTAGATATTTCATATTTATCTCCCTCTAATAAGTATTTTCATGCTATTTGAAAGAAATATAATTAGCATAGAGGATGTTAATAATTCAGTTCTTTCCAAAAAGGGTGGAAGTCTTAGTATGTGTGTTGGGGGTGGGGAAGGGGCCAAGGGGGTTTCCACTAACAAAAAGTCATGCGGGTATTTCACACTCCCTCCTTAGCCGAGTGAATAGATGACATGCATTCCAAGTTTTCTAATAATTTCTTAAACAATGCTCCTGATAAAACTTTAGTGAGAATATTAGCAAGTTTTTCATTGAGGTTTTATTCACAAGACAACAAAAATGAAAAGAAAGATGATAATAAAGCAATTAAGGCTCCATAACTGAGAACAATTTATGCTAATACGATGAATGCGATTATATAAAAATAGAGAAAAAGAAGGTAGTGCAACAAAAAAGTCCGCATATGACTATGGTAGTGCAATGATCAATGTGGCAATAATGAAAATACAAAAGAGAAAAAAGCCTAAAGCTCTGATACCATGATAATAATCAGATAGAATTGATTGATTGTTTTATTACAATATTTGTGTAGCATTTTATGCAATCATAGAAGAGCTTCTAATAAGAAAGATACAAAATCAAAGAATAATAATCGTAGAAAAATTACAAGTCCATTAATTAATGAGCAGGCAATAGGGGACACACAAATCAATGAGGTGGCACCTAAAGATGTGAGTATAGATCCCAGCTGGGAGAAATTGTACAAAAGTTTCACAATTATCGTTATGAAGCAGCATATTATTCTAACAAAACTCACCCTAAGATAGACAGCTATAATAATCAAAAAGCTTGTTCTAGCAGTACTTGAAAGCTGAATTGTAACTGCAGTATCACGGAAAAGTATGACAAGGGCAAGCAAATAACACAAGATATTTGCAGCGGATGCTAAGACTGCTTAGTCTCGAGATACTGATGTCCTTTCTGTCAAAAATGATGGTTTTTCAACTTTCTTGTTGATACTCCCTCTCTTTTTGAAGAAACTAAACGAAAACTTTTCATCCACTTCAATATAGCAGGCAGTTTATTCATTTGCGGTTGAAGCATTATAAATTTCTTGAAAGAAATCAGTTTTTGATTCTGTACTCCCTCTTAATCAACGAATTCAGACGCAAGGCCAAATAACCAAATAAAATTTTAAGGAAAAAATGGAACATTGTTTAGAATTTTCACATATGATGCAATTCTTAGATCTTACCATATCCCATCCTTCTCCCTGATGTGATCTGATCCTGTACCAAAGCTTTCTTCCCCACAAATAGACAACTTCTCAGTATCCATCAGGTTCCCAAAGAATTTCCAACCCGTAGGAACCTGTTCAGAAAAATGTTTAAGCAATGCTAATTAGAATAAATAATTTAATACATGTGTCTCATCATTCGTGCATTTCTATTCATCCAGCAATAAATAATATAGTAAAACCTCATAGAAGGGAAGCTTCAGTTTTGCAGCAACACGGTCAAGAGCTCCGCTGGTAGGCATAGACCTGGCAAGTCCCTGTGAAAAACATTTAAAATTAACAATTTAATAAGTTAACAGTATGAAAACAAAGGCACAAATTTTCATACTTAAAGAGATTATTTATATTTTAAAACCTTTGGACCATTCTGAAAGTAAGGAATTGCTGCTTTCGCATTAGCTGCAATAATAGCCACAGAGTCTGATGGAGTGACAAAAAAATTTCTCCCAAGAATCATGTTACGGTCACCATCACCTGACAAGAACAAATACTTCTGAGAGGCTTAGTTTAACAAAGCCAACAGAAAGTAGTAAGGTAGCATGCAGGGATTGGCATGCCAGATATACCAATGCTCATCCAGCAATAACATGACAAATGCAATAAGCACAACGAAAATGATACAACAACTTAATTCAAGCAAAATACAAGCTAAAATTAAAAACAAATGCTTCACTTTTAAAATTCAGTGAAAAATCAACTTTAATGAGACAGGGCTAATGGCTGGGACAGATAAATTATTCGGATGCAAACATTAATACTCCTTCACAAGGTTAAAGCGTCAGCAGGAAACTTTCACACATAATTGCTTTTCAATATTGTTCAACAATATTCAATAACAAAATTAAAAAAAAAAAAAAAATTCGTTACTGATCCTGTTACTGTCAGCAAAGCCTCTCATTTGGGCTAAAATCTGGGTGAATCCAAACCCTAAATTGGTCCAACTCAGACAAAGTAAAAGATGTTTGACCAGCTAAACAAGTAGTGTAGACTAAAGGACAGACAGAATTGTATTACGCAATGATGGATAGCCAGCCCTTAAGGTTTCCCAAAGTTCCAACCATGCAAGAAGCATCCAAACATTAGAAGGTCAATATCCAAGCATACAAAAAAAAATGTTGGTTTCTTCCAATATTTTAAGAAGACTCTAAGATAACTTCTATACCATACCAAGGATATTTTTGGCTAAAAAAACTTGCGTAACATCTAAAAGATTCCTCAAGTAAAGAATTCTCCCAATAGCTCGCTAAAGGATTCTCCTGTAAAGCTAGAATTCCATTGTGCATTCTATTTCCAAGCACCAATCCCAAATTCTGATAATATCAAAACCATTAATTCAAAGAACAAGGGCATCTGATTTCTATCTTTTCAAGAAATATGCCTTCCTGTTGTAAGGTCGGCTTATCTAGCATATTATCAAGTCCGATTGCAAACAACACTTATCAAAGAGAGAGGTTTTCAGACATAAACATGCAAATTAAAAGAATATCCAAATATTCTATTTTCAGAAGCCCCGTACATACCATCACTTGCAGCTCCTAAATCAGGTGCATTCTCACCATACATTATGCTAACTAGTTCCTTTGCATACCTGTTGCATTATAAATGAGGAAAATGACGCTATATTAAAAATGAAACTTAAAGAGATTATATTCTTCAAGTTCCTTACGTAAGGTTAGGGTCTGGATGGCCATGGCCAAAATCTTCCAAAGGTACTCCATTTGATATGCAATCCTGAAGTCAAAAAATTATTTTAGAGGCAATAACACCATGAAAAAACTGCTTATCAAAATGGAGTAGAAGCATAAGCAATCAAGCATCAAACCAAATTTGCGCCAAGCCGATCCACAAATATAGGTTTGGCATATGCACCAGTCACTGCATGCATAGCATCGAATACAAATCTACAAGATTAGGTACATTAGTTAGACCAACAATCGCTTATTTCTCCCCTTCAAGAGTTTATAGCTATCATCACAAAAAGCTTTTCCAGAAAACAAAATAGTTTCCAATGAACAAATCAAAAAGTTTTCAAGGAATACACAGGTATCTCATTACACTCAAAATGAGAAGAAGCAATCTCGGTAAAACAAAGCTATATGAACTAAAACAAAATCACCGCGGGTATAGATAGATCTAGTATTTTACATGAGGAAAAAAAAAAGTTATAACTAACAAACGGCCGTAAATTGAAATTTTCTAAGGTTATGGCAATTATGTCCAATACAAATTGTTGATTGTTGAAACATGGCTTTCTAGTGAATATATAGAATTCCCATATGAGAATAGCATACCTGAAATCTGGCCTAGAAAGAAGATCTTTCATAAGCTGAAAATCAAAAACATTCTGCAAAAGTAAAGGAAGAAACTTTCTAAGATACGATATAACGTTATGGCCCCTGACTACTTATATATGACTAATTTAATCTCTCAATTATATGAAATTAATCCAAGATGATCCCTTATGGATTAAATTGAGATCAATTTTAAATCACAATTTCTACAAGAGGAATCATTTAGGAACAATTTGATAAAGTTAAAAGACTAAATTGATGATATACGATACTCCATGACTAAATGGCCATATGCCAGTAGTTAGGGCACTATTTTGGAATTTAATATAGGTAATATAAAAACATTTCAAAGATCAAAAAGATTTCCCCGATGTTCTATCACCTCTAACAGGTCCAGATAGTCTGCCACCGGATCTATCACCTCAACGATGAAGTTACCATAGCTTGTAACTCCCAGGTAAGAGAAATCAACATCTGGTATATCCGCTACTTTTATTTCCGAAATCTGCAGAACAAATTCAAGTAAAAAAATTGCAAGAAGCTCAATTGCATATTAGGAAAACAATTAATGGATCAGAACCACAACGTTTAGCAAAGAATGGTTAAATATCTACACGAGGATAATATCCTCCGGATAAAATGGAAATGTGAAAATTCTGTAGCAGCTGATCTATAAAGACCAGGAACTCTCTATCATTCCAGCAAGAAACTGACTGATCATGCTTGTGAATATGAAAATGGCATTGAAGATGAATGCACTGAAATATAACATAAATTTTTCAAAACGTCATATGACAAAAATGTTTACCCAATAACTTATTAGGATAAGCCAAGAAATAAAAGATTTTAATTTGACATAAAATCTTATTTGAAAATCTATTAGGATCATTTTTTCCTTCGGATATTTTCAAGTGAAAATTAGATCACGATTTGAATTTGAAATTACTGACTAAAAAACTCCTATAAAAATGGGTGCATATGACCAGGACCATAAGGGTGCAATTTCCAAAGCAATGATCCATGTACATTCGAATATTATAGGTGAGAGCAGTTCAACAGAGAACTTTAGGTTTAGAAATCCAAAAATAGCGAAATATTTTTTCAGAGAGAGAAACCAAAGAAATCTAACTTTTATGATGAGAAAGTATCACTTGATGAATCAAAAGTACCATTGCACCAGAAATTTTGAGCCAACCCAATATAGGTATAAAGCAACGTTTAAAGTTGCGCAATAAAAGGCGCGCCTCAGCGCAATTTCGTCCATTTAAGCCTCAAAGCCTACGCAATAAGTTTAGTTTATGAGGCTTACGCCTCAAGTTTACTGGCGCGCCTCGCCTCATATATTTAAGGCGTCGCCTTTTTAAAAATTAACCTAATTTTTTTTCCAGTTCGGACCCCCAGTTGCCGACGTGGCGCGCCTAGTGAAATATCGACGTGGCATCAACACGAGCACGCTATCATTTTGAATGAGGGAGTCTCACATATCAGTGTTCGTTTGTATCATTTTCTCCAACTACAGAAGGATAAGATCAAGAGATTGATCAGAGAGATGCAGGAGGCACCAATTTTTCAGTCTAGTGCTATTAGTCCAATGCTTCAACAGCAGCTTCTTTCGTTCTACATTGAGAACAAGGTGGCACTTTGGGAGAGGAGTATTGATAGACCAGTCAATTTGGTTGGGAGGGAATTATGAGGTTTCCTAAATAAGAGGAAGTTGTTTAGGAAGGGTCATATAATCAAAGGGGATTAATTAGGAGATGTTTCCTAATTGAAGATGGCATATTTGGGAGATGATTTTGGGGGAAATTAATTAGAAAATGTTTCTTAATTGAAGAGGGAAGATTTGGTGGCTGATTAATTGGGAAATATGTCCTAATTAAAGATAGCAGATTTAGGGGCTGATTTGGAGGGAATTAATTAGGAAATATTTCCTAATTGAAGATGGCATATTTGGGGGCTGATTTGAGAGTTGATTTGGGAGGGAAATAATTAAGAAAATATGGCAGATTTGGGAGGGAATTGGGGGAGGGTGTTTGGGTATTTGTTGTTTATTGTTTGCTTTAAGTGGTTGAGTTACCCTAGGGTTAGGGGATGTTCTGCATGCATAATTTTGTGAGTGTTTGTTGTCCAATATTTTTTGAGGAATTCTAATAGCATCTAGAATTTGGGAGAAAAGGCCCTCCTCTCGAAAGAGGATATTATTGTATCTTGTTTGTTCGTATTTCTTTTCTTATCAATAAAAATCTATTGGGTTGCTAAAAATTACTGCTTGTTCGCTGATTTTTGGTGTTCAAGTCCTATCAGAATTATAAAATTTGATGTAAGCAGGAGATCAGAGAAACTATAGGGATTATCCTGATCATTCTGATACGCCTTAGGTTTCACAAATAGGCGTTTTTGCCCTAATTTCCCCTCCAAGAGAGCTGAACTTCTCCAACAACACCAAATTGACAAATAATCACAAAAAAAAAAGCCGGTAGAGTAAAGAACAAAATGAAGAACTTTTGGCATTATGCAAGGCCAAGAAGAAAACAAGATAAGTTTGTCAACTTCGAGAAGGACAGATATCTCCAAAAGAAAACCCTAAGAAAAGCAACAAAGAGGCAATACTAGAGGAAGAAAACTAGAAAGAGAATATACTTTTCATAGATACCCAAAAATTAAAACCTAGAGGGGCTCCATTCATACCACATTCAAAAAAGCCCCTCACCATCCCCAAAATAAACCCAACTCCACCTAATAAGTGAAAGGTCCCTCTTCCAGCCAAATCCACGCCCCCCAACCCCACCCTGGTTTTTCTCCGCCTGCTGAGACCCGCACGGTCTAGGCTCTGCACTGCAAACCGGGTCCAAAAAAACAATTACCGCCCTTCTAGAAGATCAACTTGTTCCTCAGGTTGAAGTCTGGAAACTGTCGCTGCTATGTTTCGTTACATGTCCCCCAAGTAGCCTCATGTGTCGGTAAGTCCTTCCACTCGATGAGAATCTGCCTTTCGCCTTGATCATTTCTTCCTCACTTCCTTCAACATTTAGTTAAATCTAGGTAAGAATCGACATATCTAATTCTGTGGAGGCCTGGGTTATAGTAGGATAAAGCCACAGTATGAAAAATTCCCCTATGCTTCTTCTTCAATAATGATGCGTGGAATACCAGGGTGGATGGAGAATGAGGAGGTAACTTGAGTGAGACGGTAGGCCACACATACCACTTTCCTTTCATCTCGAAAGGCCCAAGTATCGTGGAGAGAGCTTTCACTCCCTTTCTGCTAGCTTAAGTCTTCATGTTCTGTAAGGCGCTTAACTTTAAGTATCAACCCAATATCTCCAAAAACCTCAAATGTCACAGTCCTTGCTGTGAGGCATCCGCCGTTAGTCTTCATGATCTGTTGGGCCAACATCAATATTGTGTTCCCCAACTTCCCCAACCAAACACCCTATCCTTCTCAGTCCAAGTATTGATCCACTAGATATACGGGGTCCAGTCCCCTTCTGATAATTCACAACGTGGTGGATCTCTTCCATAAAGAATCTAAAAGGTGTGGAATTGAGATGCCAGTATGGGAAACAAGTGTTGTACCAATATTCTCATGGAAGCCATTTTGGGACCCACTGCTTTGTAGGCCTTTTCTATCCAACGAAGCATCTCAAGTAAGTCTCCACACCCGGTTTCACCACCTCGGACTGTCCGTCTGTTGTGGGTGGTATGTGTATCCGTTCAAGAATGTGCCTGCATCTTGAAGATCTCTTTCCAAAAATGAATCAAGAAGATTTGTCCCTTTATCCGAGACAATGAAGAAGTGGGGAACCCCATGCAAATTCCGAACCACCTAACTCTGATGAAAAGTAGATGCCACATAGGAGCTAAAAAAGGATGCCGTAGTGGAATGAAATGGCCCTATACTTGCTCAAGACGGTCAACTACCACCATTGATGTACGTAAATATCCTTCCTACTTGGGTAACCCTCAATGAAATCCATGTGACTTTCCTACCCAAATCTTGTTTGGAAGCACCAAGGGCTGCAGCAAACCACTAGGGGCACAGCTGATACTTGTTCCGTTGACAAATCATTCACATTGCTTACCATGTCTTCGAACATCTCCTCTTAACCCTGTTCCAAAAAATTCAGGCTAATTCACCCGACCAACCGAAATATGTTTTCTCCACCCCCGAATGTCCACAATTACATGCTATCGGGGTTCTCCCCGTAGAAGGAAGGGGACAAATGCTGAGTCACGGTGTAGTACCTAAACTCCTACCTAATCTGGTTATAATTAAACGAGAGTTTCTCTTAGGTGATACCCTTTAACCCTCCTTCTCCCTTCTGGATAGCCGCCCCGCGGATTCTCTTTAACTCTCGGCAATAAAGTTTGATTTATCTTCACCACTTTCACCAAAAACAACCAATTCAACCAAATACAGCACTGGCACAAAGGCATGTGCCATCAGCTGTGAAGACACTCTACACGTGGGAGCTCAAGGTAGCATCTGCCGCAAAACCTTAGTAGTATAGAGCTCGAAAAAAACCCAAAATCCACCAAGACAAAACTGGGGCTTATAAAGCTGAATCTCAAACGTCGATCAGGAGATTAAAATAAAAAAATCGTAAAGTGATCCCAAAGGAGCAATCTTGCTATGCCCACCCTGCATAAGTAATCCTCCGACCCACCAACCTCCTGCCTAGAAGTACTTGAGGCTCTCTGATTTCAGTTACCAACTATGAATTCGTGTGCCCCACATAGATCAGGCCCGCATTTTTGAATGGCCCAATACACAATGGCCATCAGTTCGCCGCTCATAAACAGACCTCAACCTCGCATACTAAGATTGATACAGATCCTGCTGAAGAAAGCAAAAAAATCGGCCTATGAATTCTGCATCTCGAGCACGCTCCAAATCCCAACTCCTGAAGCGTCACCAAGTTTCTCAAACCACAAATTGCTGGCGTTGAAAAACATCATGGAATGAGACTGCAACACATGGCAAGCAACTGTCAATCCGAACTTCCTCAGAGTCATTCATGCTTCCTACATGACAACTTCTCTCCCCAACCCTTGCGAAAGTATATCCTTCTTATAAAGATCTTGATCAGTCAAAGAAGGAAAACTGAAACAAATATGGAAACACAATATATAGCCCAAATAGACTAAATTCCCCATGTAGTAACCCAAGTAAAAGTTCCCAAAAAATCCACCAGATAGCCATTTAAGTGATTATTGGTGTAGGCACAATATTCACACGATCAGGCATCGATCTTGAGTGGATCAGCCAGCCACCCCACTCCCTGAAATGATTGTGTCCCAGACTTTCCACCTAACCTTAATAGAGACGAAAAAGAACCAACTTCTTCTGTGTTGGCATACATAAGCGATGCTCCAATAAGTCGGTGACCAGTACCACCCAGATGAGTGAAATAGGTGCCTGAACAGAGATTTGACTAATACACCCAAATGTATCATCAAAAAACCAACATAAACCAAGAACCTCCATACAAACGTAGGGCAGATGGAAGCCTAATTCATCAAGAGAGACGTGGAAGAGTAGAAAAACAGAGGAGACAGCAGTTAGTGAGCCCGAAAATGGCAAAAATGCACTTAAAGAACACTCATTAAATGACCCTCATGTGTTCGGAATAATGCCGTCTTATAAAAAACTGAACGTCTTAGTCTCTCATCCAATCTGGTGATAACCAGATTTACAGAGAATCCACACGGAAGAAGTATTGGTGGCAATACCCCCAAGCTCATCCACCAAAAGACCTAAAACTCCTACACACGAGAAATGAGAAAAATTTGTCCAAAACCCAACTCAGTTCTCTTTGTTAAGGGCCAAGAATAAAGTCAACACAAAAAATCGCACACACAAACTACCCGCGTCTTTACTTAACCATAATTAACAACGAAGTACAAGCTGAAAACAGGAAAAATGAGCCTCCCACCAACTCGGCTAAGGAACATCTTACCTAGACGCCATCCATCATCTCTGCTTACACCTCTCAATCATCCTCCAAATTAAAACCCTGAGCATAGAGATATATCTGTAAGGGTGCACGCTGATGGGTGCCCTAACACCCAGTACACTTCCCAACACAATAGTCACTCTGGCTCCCTCGGATCATGAAGTAGGAGGTAGCCCTGCAGGCAATTCTGAAACACACTGTAGAGTGTAGTGTAGAGATCTGGGACACACTCAAGTATGAAACTCTCGGCTCATCTTATCTACCATCCATGCCAACCTGCTGATCACTCTATCACATAGCCCCTCCCAAATCATCTCTCAAAAGTTCGTGAAGATGGAAACTTCAAGGCTCACTCAGTGTCATCATAGCTTACAACTAGAGGCTTCTCCTTATAGTGATCTACTCTCCTGCACTCCCCACTTCCCAATAACTGCACATGTTAAAATAAAATTCTTCCAAATTCACCTTCATCTCCCCCAAAGGACATGGAGCCACTGACATCACCAAAGATATCACGTCAAGTAAGAACTATAACACCAAAATCCAAAAATAGATAGGAAAGTCGTTGACAAACTGTCTTCCGTTCCTTAGGCAATGTTACAAGCTCACTCCTTACAACTGTCCGCTACAGCGCTCCCCTTCCTTTCCCACCCGTGTCCCAAAATGGACTACAGCACCCTCTCCCATGTGTCACTGGTAGCACAACAAACCCCCACCCTCATCAACTAATACTCACAAGAACAATGAAAGTTTGGATGGCCCAAAACTATCAACTACAAGAACCAATCACCTAAATGATAACCCTGCAATCTCCCCTTACCAGAAACATTACAATAGTGAGTGTAAGATGTCCAGACCTAAGCCATTTGAGTTGAGTCAAGAAACCCTCACCACCATAGACCAATATGAGGCGCTGGCAATCCTCCTCTTCCTCCTCCTCCTCCAGTTGACCAACCCTGTAATAATCTTCCCTCCTCCTCAGAATCCCAACCCCACTAATTACATGTAAGTGAACTTCTCCTTTACACATATGCCCGGGTGTAAACTTCTCATACAATCAAGTAGACAAAGGCCCTTGCCCCTTTTCTTATTTCAGCTACTTGAATCAGTTTAAATTCTGAAAACCCTCCTTAAGGTTACCTGCAGTAGTAGAGCGTTTCTCACTTGAATTTATCTCACCTAGACAGAAGGAAAGGATGGTATCACGAACCAAATTTGGGCCTCACATCATGAGTGGTGATCGTAAGTGGGTAGACACCCACTGATACCTCCTCAGGTACAAAGGACATCCACCTTCAGTTTGCCTCCTACAAGCTGATCCGCAGATCTCCTGATCTTCACTCCAATCCCTGTGGAGCAACGACCTGAATGGCTAGCTCTTGATGTGGGGCTTCAAAAACCTAATCAATAAAAATTCCCTCCAAAAAGTCCATCTGAATCCCTCGAAATCTCCTGCCTGACAGAATAAGTTCAAAGTGCTGCATCAACAAATAAATATTCTGCCAAACTGTGCCCTCCGCACTAGACGACCACCAACCCTGCTAAAATTAAATGTGTACCCGCCCTAGGAACAACCCACCCTGAAACTCTGATGCACCAAGTAGTAGAAGGGTCTTTGTAATCTACCTCCCAATAACCAAATAAACGTAAGTTGTAACTCCCTTAATCAAGCCATTAGATAACCAGGCAATGCCGATTCCCTTCCAAACATACCGGAATCGACATGCAACTTCTTCCTCTTATGTGACAACCATTCACCATGCAAAAATAGCGCTACCACCCTGTATAAATCCATCGTACAGCCATCTTCCCCTTCAAAAAAATAATGAATCTTCAACCACTTCCTCATGCGACGTTCTGTCAGCTCGGTGAGAAAGATTCTCTCCATATCTTCTCCAATGGATCAACTCCACTGAAAGTAAACCACCTCCCTACCCCTTGTGGTTCTTCCCTCCTCTCCACGGGTAAAGTGATTTTATGACAACCCACCTCGAATGTGTGGTGCTACTTGGCTCATCCATAGCCCAATAGACTACATAGTCTTCCCTAATCTTGCCTCCCTGCTCCCACGTGGCACATTTCCTTTCAAACAGGAAAACCCCCCCATTGATTCGGCCACCCTTCACGTGTGCCAGTGGGGGGCCACCGAGGCCAATGATAATGCACGGCCACCTGACCACCAGTCATATCCCCAAGCCACACAAATACTCCAGAAACCCTTCTCACTACTTCCCCTTGGCCATTGCCACACTTGCATGCCATCTTCACTCTGATTACTTACCATATCCCTTAGATTGGAAATTTAGGGGTTAGAGAGTATTTGGTCGTCACCCGGAGAAATTTCCCTTTTTCCTTAGGGTTTGATGGACAACTATGATGCTTCTAAGCAATTTCCAGGATAACTCGTCTTTCCTTCCCCCAAATCTTCCATCTAGGTATGAAAATATTTCCTCATCGACAACTAGAGTTAATCATCACCACCTCACCCCTCTTTCAAATTAGGCACCATCTCATCACCATCCAAAATTCCACTTTCTTTGACGGCAAATTGCACGATCTAAGGATCAAAGCTACTGATTACCAACTTGATTACGAACACTTAGAGTTTACAACAATTGATGCAGGTTTAAGCAACCTAATTTCCCCTCCAAGGAGAGATGAACTTCTCTTCCACCAACACCAAATGAGAATATCACAATAAAAAAAAGGTAGAGTAAGCACATTCGGAAAACTTATGACATTAGCAAGCCAAGAAGAAAACAAGATAATTTGTCCACTTCGAGAAGGACAAGATACTACAAAGGAAAACCCTAGAAAAGCACAAAGAGAAGACATGAGGAAAGAAAAACTAGAAAAGAAACCTATACTTTTCACTAATCCCCCAAAAAACTAACCCCTAGAGGCTCCTTACTACCCATATCAAAAAAAAACCCCTACCCATCCCCCAAATTACCCCACTTAAGAATGGAAAAGTCCCTGCTTCCAGCACAATCACCGACCCCCCCCCCCCCCCACCCCACCCCCCCCAACCCCCACCCCCCACCCCAACCCCCACCCCCCCTTGGTTTTCTCCGCCTGTAGACCCGCACGGGTCCAAGCTCTGCCTGCAAACCGGGTCCAACACATTCACCGTATGAGCATCAATTTACCTAAGAGTTTAATGGATTCAATAAGTTGAGTCATTTATCAATTTCTAGGTTTAGATGTGGAGATGATAATATATTGAAGGAACAGTTTATGAGAACAGCAAAGCATCTACGACATCCAAACGATTCGGGATCCTTCTTCACCATGGTTTCTATTTATATTATGTGTGTCTTTAATTCAAATATAGCTAAATATTTTGCTACAGCATCGAACTGCATTATCTTTGGCCAAAAATTTGTCCTACCCTGCACTTCCAAATTAATAAGTTGCTCTTATCATACTACAGGTATGCCTTCTATTTGTTTTAACATATTTAATCCATTTCAATTTGCTTTGCCTATTATTAATAAAAAGAGTCCCCCCATCCCCTAATCCGATCAGTTTATACATAATTCCTAGCTGTCAACATGCATTCTTTAAATTTTCTCGTCTCATCCCTATCTATTTTCTTCGAACTCATCCTCTACTGAGAATAACAACACTATTCAATCTTCTTCTTTTTTTTTTCCTTAAGACAAAGTTACTTCAGTAGAAAATGAAATATAATATTGAAATTCATAGACCTCGAGTAACTCACAGAAAGTGTGTTCCCAAAAATTTTGTCCGTGATAGACTCTGGCGCAGGTTGTCCGCTGCTGTAATTAAACTGATAAAAATGAAAGTATTAGCAAGAGTTGAAAATATGAAAGAAGCAAACGGCATGGGAATCCACATAGATATTTGAAGAGCAGTAGTTTTTATGTATTCAAAAAGTAAAATGTTCGAAGATGGATGCAAAGCTGAAAAGTTTCTGTTATCGAAATCCTTTGGATTGAAAGTTGAGAGCCTCTTTTAGAGAGAGAAACAAAAAAGTTTAGTAGCATGGAGCAAATCACCTTTATACCCCAATCATAGTCTGGCCCACCAGGATTGTGGCTTGCGCTCATTATGAAACCGCCATTAGCCTGTCAGGGCGTTAAATTAAGACCCAAAAAAATCAACGATTTCCATAGCAGTATCAAGAATGCATGGAGAGATCCAGAAATTCTATATGCTACCTTATGTTTTCGAATCACAGCAGAAACAGCTGGGGTTGACAGAATTGCATCCCTATCAGTTTAATATTAAAACGTTAGCTTTTCTTTTCAATTTAGGAAACAACCATAACTGTCCCGATGAGAAATGCAACCTTTAATTTATTGCATAATCATGCAGTACAGAATTAGAGGATGTAAATCCCAGCTAGAACACAAACTACCTCATGAAAGCTTTTAAGTATGGAAACGTCCAATGAACCTAACCAGAGATATCATTTTTAACAATGGCAAAAATGCAATTAGAAGTGAATATTTGAATGGGTATGCTAGTAGAACACATGTTATGGTCATGATGGAAAGTTAAATAGTAAGAATAAATAGAAACTAAACTAAGATAAAATATTTTTGGATGGGAAAGGATATATTACACAAAAAGTTATGTTCGGGGAACCAAACCAATATTTTCAGTCTTACATAAGGTAATGGGAGGTCTACATGATAAATAATTTTGCAGAGATTGTGACATAAAGGATACTCTTACACACGACGACCTTCAAGTAAAAATATCACAACTTGAAAACCTTTACATTTCTCCGTGCATAAAAGGGATAGGAAAACATCTTTAGCTGACTTGCAATGCATTTGCTAAAATCATACATATAACACTAAAGGACGTGTGATAAGTGAAAAAAGTTAGAAATTTATGAGCTACTTCCCTGGCCATCATCCACTTGAACTAAGCCACTCAGGCCAGCAATGCTCCCTGTTTTAAGACTGTGCATGAGAATATAGCAACATTCCCATTTCATATACAGCGCCAGTGATGTTACCACAAGATACCTTTTAAAATTTATTCGCATTCCCATCCCTGTTTCTATATAGATACAGAATGGTGTTCTCAATTCTGCTAAGATAATTTTTTTGGTTTCCAGAATTTTGTTTGGTTATATAGAGACATTGGAATCCAATCAACAATTGAGCCCCATCATTTTTCATTATCTTGCACAAGTGCCTATGCCCATGTATCCTCCAATCACCAATTTCTTCTCATCCAATATTTAAGCACCGGTTCCATCAGACGTATGGTTTTCATTCTTTGCAATTCAAACCTAAACTTAAAACTCCTATGCATCAAGGAGCACCTATTCCTTCACCAATTAGCCCCTTCAAATCCCTAAAATGACAAATAAGAAGAATGGTATTTGGGCCAGTTCAACGGATCCTTCTCAAGCCAGACAAAAGGCATGAACAAAAGGAAAATAGATCACAAGAAGTGCATATGTTCTCATGTGGGCCCCAACAAATGGAAGATAAGAGAAGTTATGCTTTTGGCACTCTCATCATCATGTGAGAAACAATGAAGCGGACAACCACCATACAAAGGTTTATCTTTTTCACAAAGATGAAGGCAAATCAAATTGACATATTTTAGTTTTCCCTATCCTAGCTGAAGATTTCATTTACATTTATTACAAGGTTCCGTAAAACATTTATGGTTGAAACTTGAAACCTATATGGTAAAATTAATTTTGATGATCTTTAAATCACCAACTAGTTGAGAATAATAGAGAATTTATGCCTGAATATGTAAAGTTCAAGGCTTTTCTACTACAGGAAAAACGTTAATTTTCGGCGGAAATAAATCCATCAGAAATTCCAACTGATTTTCTGGCGGATTTCCAACTGGATTTTTTATGAGATTTCCTACGGATTTATTTCTGATAGATTTTCGGTAGCTTTCCGACGAATATAAATGAAAAAGAGTAACATTTATAACAGATTTTTCCCCGTAGCCTGATGGTTTAGCAATGGATCTCTGAGGGAGTTGGATTCAAAGCTCACTGGAGGCGCCACGGGCTGGTCGATTGCAGGAAAGCCCAAGCTGCAGGCGGGCGGGCTGGCTAGGTCAGACGAGAAGCGAGCTATGGGTTGGCAAGTGAGTGTGTTGCGGGAGGTCAAGCGTGCCGACAGGCAACAACTCCGGAAGAATTTAAGTAATTTTTTAATTTTTCTAACAGCAATTTTCCTAGAAATAATTTGTCGGAAATATTTCCAATGGATTTTTTTGCCGGTATTTGTTTTCGGACGCGTGTTTTACCAACGAACATTTGTTAGTCGGAAATTCGTCTGAAAGCTATTTTTCCAATTGATTTTAAACATTTTTCAATGGATTTTGCACATTTTCAGATGGCTATGATCATCATAAATGAGTGTTTCTATCATTTTTTTCTATGGATGCCATATCATAGGATCAGGTGACTACAAGTCTACAACAATTGATAATAACAAGAAGCTAAACACAAGATAAAGTAATTTACTTGAAGAATGGCTAAGTGATCACCCAATGTAAATAGTTCGAGCAATAATAGGTCAATAAATATTGAATGGAGACGATGACAATGAATTTCAATATATAAAAATGTACTCATGTTTTTTTTTTTTTTAATATTTGACTAGCATGTTGAGCTTCTATTTAATCAAAAATCTATAGTAACACAAATGGTTCATTATATTAGATGGTTGGTTACATTATTTATAACAAAGCTATTTCAAAATTAACTTAATTTAAAGCTATAGAAATAATGTTAAGGTTACATTATTTATAACAAAGCTATTTCAAAATTAACTTAATTTAAAGCTATAGAAATAATGTTAAATCACTTCTCGGCGAAATTAAAGACCATTGAAGGATGGGAACCCACAGGGCCAAGAGCCAAACTATAAACTTTCCTTATTCCCAAAGATTGGCTTCACCGAAGTTTTCAACTAGACTAAGGTTCAAACAAATCAAACGTGAAGATCTACCTCTCATAGCCCAACGGCCCCAACTTAATAGAACATGCATGCACATTTAAATCATTTTTAATAAATATTCTTTCTTTCTCAAATATGCTATAATATTTCATCTATATCTTTTTAAAATTATTTTTAATTATTTTTTAATCAAATTGATGAAGCATAAGCACTAATCACATTTGTCTTGTCCTCATTGATAATTATCTTAATAGTAATCATCTTGTTATTAGCTATCTTCATATCAACAACTTTTTCATTACTATCTCCACCTCATTTTTATTAGTAACAACTTCAACATATAATGAGTAATAATCTTCCCAAATGCTTTTAGATTTTCTCTTTTGTATATTATTTCTTGTAAAAAAGTAAAATATATTCTTCTTATAATCATTATGTACATCAATTCAATTGTTTTCCCATCTAAAGTCCCAAAATTCAAATAAATTTAATCTTAAGTTTAACCCACGTCAACCCCTCATTTTTCACCAAAATTATATTAAGTTGTAGTGTGCCACTTTGGATCCATGCATATTTATCACTATAGTCAGTTTAAGTTGCACATGCTGCTTAGGATGACATCGCAGTAAATCATTTCCTACTTCACGTCATAGTGTATTGATTTTGAGAATACCCTAGCACAAGTAAAATTCATATTGGATTCATTTTCTTAGTTTTGGAATAAGTTGTACCACTCGATGTCCAATTCTCTCTCTATCTTAGAACTTCTTCACTTTCTACTAAATTTTGGGAACGTTTTATCATATAATGTTGACAAATAACAGCAAGATATTAGCATAAAAGCAATTGTATCCAATGAATTCCCAATTTCAGGACTCCATGTATCATTATATTTATGTTTTCCTTTTTTACACATTTGTATTCTATGTCATATCTTGTAGTACTCTTTAGACTTTTGCTCCCCTTTTTCATCAGAGTTGATAGATTCTTCAAGCATAATGCACAGTTTAGTGAGCATTTTAGAAATGAATCCCCTTCCCTTGTCTCCTAACCCACTAAAACTTTCAATGATGATGATGTTAGGCCGGCACTTGAGCCGGCTGGACCGGTCCACACCTACTCGAGGCGGAAACCAACAGGGCAGGCGGAACCGAGCGGAGCGAGCTCATTCGACGGGGGC
>NW_021473831.1:0-224 GCF_001605985.2 Dendrobium catenatum | reverse complement strand
CCAGACTGAGCCTGTGGAAGATGTTCGTTAGACACACGGAGGTAAGCTCCGACCAGTCTCGGGTCTCCATTACCACTTTGTTAGGCTCGCTACCAAGGCAGTCGTCACCCACGCTTGATTCATCCTCCATGAATTTAGGGTTTTTGCTTGCCCCAACCTCCGTTACTGATTTGGATGCGATTAGCGGACAATGCAGACTTTTCCTTTGCTCGTATATGGGTGAA
>NW_021473830.1:0-2941 GCF_001605985.2 Dendrobium catenatum | reverse complement strand
CAATTGACAGCCGAGTAGAAGTCTAGTATCAGTCAGTGGTCGGGCATAAGTCCTGCGCCAGCCAATGGCCGGTTGGAAATATGACGATAGTCGGTGGCCGGGTGAAAGTCCGACGGTGGTCAAGGAGGAGAGTGCATGGTGGCAGGAGAACTCTCTTCATTCGCTTCCTTTCTTCCTTGCTTGGGTCCCCTTTTCATGAGGAATGAGAGATATATTTATAATTTTCTCAGAGTGATATGACAAGTAAATAGGAGGAAGATTAAGGGTAATGTGGAAGTGATTTGAATGAACGGTCGATATTGATCCCCTTGATTGTTGATCGTTTACTGGACATTTGAATGTCTTAATGATATCATAATTTGGAAATCTTGGGCTTGTAGGATTCCTATCGTCAAGTTGTTAGATTCGACTATAAACATGTCACTTTTGGAGACCGTTTGGTAATCCAAATTATAGTTTAAACGTTCCAAATGCGCATCGAGTCTTTGATTTGGACTCATTTGAGCTCGGATTAGGTCGAATTTGGTGTCGTTGGGTTAGTTTTTTCGAGACGTTCAGGTCGACTATAAGTTTGCTAAAATCAGAGTTCAAATAGTCCCAAATTTAATTTTTGAAGTTTCTAACTTGATTTTGCCTTGAGAATTGCGCCGGATCAAGATAATTTTCTGACGATATATCAGCTGTAATTAAATATTTAAATCTGAAATTCACGACTTTTTTTTTCATTATTCTTCCAACCATCATATTACGCCGAGTGCCACCTAAGAAATTCCCGTGGCATCAGCAGTAAATAAACTCATTTTCAGCCCATAGTTTTGACCAGAGAAAATTTGAATCCCTCTTCCCCTTCCAATATTCCATTACGACTAACGAGGGTCGCGATGGATGATTGTATAAGAAGTAGCCGCCAAGCCACTGATGTCAATTTAGTACTATGAACTTGACTCAAAAGGTTAGGGAATAAGGATGTGTAGAATTTATTTTCTAAATTTATATTAAATTTGAGTTGAACTTATATATACATAACTCATTTTAATAATAATAGTTAGTAATAAAAGAAGAAATTTTTTTCATCAAGGTTAGCACCTATCTTAGTAAATAAGTGCATCTCGGACTGAACCAAATACTATTCGCCTATTATTTGTTTGCAGTTATTGTGAGTGCCCACCCAAATGCCAAACAAAAACGTATTTTATATTTTCTCTCCATTGTGAGCAGTGCGACTCTAATATTAGCATCACATTGTTTAAAATGTAAAAATGATGTTCGGTTGGATGCTCGGGCTACTGCAAAACAAAGAATGTCGTTTGAATGGAGATGGCCTAAAATCAATGCTCGTTGATGCCCATCATCATTGCCAACATAGGGGACACAACAAAGCTCATTTCCACTCTCATCATGCTTGTGAAAAAGAAAGAGAAAAAGTGATAATTCAATGTAGTGTCTTCTACATATAAGAAGATTGGACCTTGAATGCACTCGCATTCATCCATATCAAACAATACCTACAAAACAGATTGAGCTCGACTCGAGGAAAATGAATCATCGTGATATTAAACCAAATTGAACTTAATATTTTCTTAGAAATGGAAAAATATAGGATATGCTATGAACCTTCTAGAGAGAGTGATGTGCATGAACCTGGTGAGTAGGAATTCAACCTCGTGGACCGCTTGTTAGTCGATAATGTTGATGTTTGCCATCGCCATTAGAGTTGATGACATCCATTGCCTCAAAGTTGATACCTATTGTTGCTAAGAAGGCCAACATATGTAATTGATGCCAATGCCATCCCATAATGTTATCAACAAAATTAAAGCTCATTGTCTTCAAGAAGGCCAACCCTTGTCATCGACATCAAAGGTGATGTCTATCATGAATGCTAACGTGAATGCCTATCATCACTACCCATGCTAATGCTTGGCATCTCAACCAACATCAATTTTTGTCATTAATGATAGCGCTGATGCATGTCACAAATAACAACACTAATTGTCATTGCTCACAATATCAATCTTCATCAAAACTAATGAGGTTGAAACACATCATGGCTAATAAGGCATACTCATCATGAACATTGACATAAATGCTCATTTTTTATGGTAATGCCACTATCACCAATAATATCAGAATCAGTCATTGCCAATAAGGTTGGTGCACATCATCAACATCAGTGTAGCCTCTCTCGTAATCACTAAGTTTGACAGTAGCAATCATTAACGTGGTGTTCACCTGCTATCACTAACACGACCTTCGTCTAACATTGCTACCAAATTTGATGCTCATCATTACTGCTAAGGTCAATGGCCATAATCACCAACAACATCAACATCTATTGCAACCACTAGGGTCGATGATAACCTACCATTGCCACCACCAAGGTCTAAACACATTTTAGTAGATAGTTCCAATGCCATCCACAACTAACAATAATAACAACCATTATTTATATTGATGTTGACATCAATCATCATCAACAAGGTTGATGCTTTCCATCAGCACTATCATCGATGCTTTCCATTCCCAACAAAGCCAATGCTAACCACCAACACCAATGATAATGTCCATTGTCACCATCAAGATTGACGCCTACTATCACGACTAATATTGAAACCTACTATTTCCACCATGGTTGATGATCACAAACGTTAGAAAAGTAAGCGCTTATTGTTGTCAATAGCGTTGATTCCCATCATCATTAGCAAAACAGAAATCAATCATCTCTCAAGGGTAATGATGTTATTTTTTGTTATTTGTCTCCCATCCCATAAGGAAAATGACAAGTAGATCACCAATGAACCGTTGATGATAACTTTGATGTCTTAATGCTCATACTACTTCACCAAAAGAGTTGTCTTCTACAATTTTAGTCTACTAAAGCGTATTAATATTTTATTCAATTACAAGGATGGACATCCTTTGAAATGTGCCATCTACACTA
>NW_021473829.1:0-299 GCF_001605985.2 Dendrobium catenatum | reverse complement strand
TATCTGCCACCATCTCTTTCATAATCAACAGTGTAACAAATATTATGATATTAATCAAATAAAAGAAATTAAATAAGATTTGGGCTTCATTTGGGATGTTTTTTTACTGTTTCATGAAGCAAATTTTTTATTGTAAAAATTAAAATTTTATGCTAAAAATTTGTTTCAAAAAATAGTAAAAAAAAGTCCAAATGATCAAAATCATACTTACTATTGTTATTTTTTCAACCCAAAAAAAAAACCTAAATTAATAAAAAATGGAATTCAAATAATAAAAAAGTAATGAAAGAAACTCATAC
>NW_021473828.1:0-202 GCF_001605985.2 Dendrobium catenatum | reverse complement strand
GTATGCCACTGCCCCAATTTTATCTAATATCTCATAGAGGTCAAAATACCTTGGGGATAACTTCTCATTTCTTCTGTTGGCCAAGGTCCTCTGTCTGTAGGGCCGTAGTTTTAGAAATACCTTCTCACCTACTTCAAATTGGATATCCCTTCTGTGTGCATCCGGCTGTTTCTTCATGATCTGTTGTGCCCTCATCAGATGT
>NW_021473827.1:0-518 GCF_001605985.2 Dendrobium catenatum | reverse complement strand
TATAACTATCTATATTTGATAATAATTAATCAATCAATGGTTATAAAATTTATTTATTAAATAAATCTTATAGATTTTTTTATCAAGATTAATATATAATCATAAGATATTTAGATTGTGGGCAAATCAAATCATGCAAGTAATATTGGTGGACCACTAACAAACTCCTACGTTAATGTAAAAGGCTTCAAATTATCCATCTTGGTCTATCTTAATTTCAACATTTGATTGATCTTGAGTTGTGCAATGTAAATCCCATAAGCAATTACAATGCACATTATTACACCTGAAATACTTAGCACACAAATTAGAGCATCCAAGTATATGTTTGTTATCATCAAAATCCCTTAAATAGGTAATGAGGTAGATAATATCAACAAACACAACTTCTTTTACTTCCTCCTGAAGCAGGTAGAGAACCTTGATCAGTTGTTGAAGTAGACCTCTTTAGAACCTCCAAGGAACTAGGGACTATGATCGGAGAAGATGATGCGGATCCTTTCTTGGAGTAACCTTTG
>NW_021473826.1:0-525 GCF_001605985.2 Dendrobium catenatum | reverse complement strand
AAAAGGATAGCTCACCTTTACCCACTCCCCATTGAATGTATTGCTCAGCCTCCCATTTAATGTGGCAAAGCCTCTTCCAAACCATAGAATCATTACACTTGTAATTGTATAAAATAGGGTGGTCTTATTGCAATATTTTTGTTTCATAAACATAGCCCAAAAACTCTTGTTAGATCTGAAAGAGAATCACAACTTATGAGAGAAAGCATGAGTCATATTCATAATCGTTTTGCACCCCAACACCCCTTCTTCAAAAATAGTATTGATATTCTTCCAAGAAGACCAAAAAATGCAAGAGTTATTATTCTTAGCCACCCCAAAAAAACTTGTTAAAAATTCTTTCCATTCTAATAAAAATTTAAGTAGGTTAATAATGTTGAAAAATATAAAATAGGAAGTAAATTAAAAACTTATAATAAAAACGAAATAAAGCAAGATAGTTAGGTAATATAGGAAAACAAAATTGGTAGTAAATGTTAATTTGGGGTAAAGTAAATAGGAAAAATATTTGGGTGTGATTTGTGG
>NW_021473825.1:0-451 GCF_001605985.2 Dendrobium catenatum | reverse complement strand
GTGTAGGGTTACTTAGCATCAGTCTCTTTGAACATTATAAATAGACTGAAGAAGAGAAAAAAAATAAAGTACAGACTGAGTACTCAACCCTAAACCTATGCAATCTTGATCAGGCTTCGTTTGTTCGTCCGATCTTTGATTCCTGAAAAGTTAGAAGTAACATGTTGTCCAATAGAATCAATAGTGTTTGTCAATCATCAAAACATAAGTCATAAAAATAGATTTGCAACACTCCTTCCTCAGGTATTGCACTAAATCAAAGTGCCTCTCTATTTGCTCCCATAGCAAGGTGGAGAAGCCCTTACAAAAACCTCTCTTTCACCAACCTGGTGCGGTAGAGTACCGACGTCTTTTCTTACCCTCCTAGTGCCGGCAGAGTGCCAATTTCCTTTCTCATCCTCTTGGTGATGATTGGGTACCACCATCCTTTCTTACCCTTCTGGTGATGGCA
>NW_021473824.1:0-311 GCF_001605985.2 Dendrobium catenatum | reverse complement strand
TTCATAAGTTTTTTTAATGAAATTATAATCTTTGAAGAGAGAATTTTTTAATCACCAATTATCCCATTCTCCTAACATGTTTTTGTAGTTCAAGTAGGTCTAACAACCCACATTCAAACTTTCAATTAGTATCAGAGCACATCTCAAAATTAGCATTTTAAAAAACCTTGAGAAAAATGACCCATGTCACAACTTTAAATTAGAAACACTATAGAGATTTATTCAATGACCCATCATCCATTTTTTGAATAGATTTTGTTTGATTTTTGGAAAATTTGCATGTTCACATTTATGCAATCCATTAATTATCA
>NW_021473823.1:0-1057 GCF_001605985.2 Dendrobium catenatum | reverse complement strand
TCAAGACAACAACAAAAGATATTCCTAAGTGAAGAACAAGAGTTATTAAATAGAAGATCTCAAAATGAGCTCATTAATGCAACTTGCTGACTATATCGTCCAGGATTTTAGAAATATCGTCCTGGCCGATCAGTATAAAATAAGCTCAAATAATCAGGACGATTTGGGACGATCAGAATAAAATTAGTTACATCGTCTTGGCCGATACCATATCATCCTGAATGATTAGTTCAAATCTGAGAAAAATCATCCTCAACATCGCACTGAATAGATTCTGGCCTATGTCAATCATCCAGTCCATCGTCCTAATCAATTCTACGATCGGCCCGGCCGATGTGATCGTATCAATCAGCCTTAATTTCTTTCTATAATTACCAGATTAATTTAGGCATAATTATGCTGCATCTTCCAGGCCGATGCTGAGATCGTCCGGAACAATTTCCTAAAATAAAAAATACCTAAATTTATCATGGCAGCTAATTTTTTCTTAAATGAGCCTATCGTCTTGGTCGATATAAGGATATTCTAGGACTATCTTGCTTAATGACGACTGCCTTAATGAGATACCTTAATTAGGGTTTCTATTTTTAGTTTGATCATCCTGGCCGATATGGTCATCATCCAGGCTGATGTTCTCAAAATAGAAAACAACATGAAAACTCTTAAGTGTGTGTATGCAAGGTTACTTAGCATCAGGAACCACTTTTATAATTGACTCAAGATAGGAAAAAATACAGACTTGACTCAATCTAAATCTACTCGATCTTGAGCTGGCTTGAGTTGCATTCGATCTTGTGGACTTGAAAAGTTAGTAGGCAAGACAGACGTAGGAAATCATGAATATTTGCTATCATCAAAAGTCTAATCCATAAACTCAGATTTGAAACATATCAAGGCGATTAGTGAATGATTAAGATTCAACCACCCACTGATTCACCTCCTCATGAATGTTATCCATATGCATGACATAAGTGTAAAATGTCAAGGAGTGGATCTCCTAAAATTAAAGTAATTTAATATTATGTAATTTTAAAATAATTTAAAATACATAGATAAC
>NW_021473822.1:0-528 GCF_001605985.2 Dendrobium catenatum | reverse complement strand
GATGTCCATCATGAAGTTCCAGTAAGTTCTGTAACTCTAATTTTCAAACTCAAATTTGTTTAGATTTTATTTCACCAAAAAACTTTGATGTATGTGATTTCATAAGTTTCATTAATTTTAAGATTAAGTTTCAATTTCTTACTTATTTTTAACATTTATTTAAGGAAAAAATATACTATTTAGGCTTTGTTTGGGACGGCTTTCTTACTGCTTCTTAAAGCAGCTTTCTATTACAAAAATTTTAAGATTTGATTGAATTTTGATGGTGTTGATAATTTCTACACAATTTTAATAATTTTGATTAAATTTGTTATGATATCAGCTTAGGCTATTAGTATATATCATCTAAAATTAATGCAAAATGATAGAAACATAAACATATTATCATGTCGCTAGAATTCAACTCTATAATATTCATATTTTCATTATAAATTAATAGTACTAAAGAACATGTAAATTTAATCATGAATATTAATATTTACAATTCTTCTGTGATTGGATTAGGACAATTGAGGAGGCTATTGAGAA
>NW_021473821.1:0-716 GCF_001605985.2 Dendrobium catenatum | reverse complement strand
AGTTCCCAAGAGATATCTCAAAATCCTTTTTACTGCTGCCAAATGCGATTCTTTTGGATCTGATTGAAATCTAGCACATAAACAAACACTAAACATAATATCGGGTCTACTAGCACTCAAGTAAAAAAAAAATCTAATTATTCCCCTAAATTTCTTTTGATCAACATATTTTTCGTTTGGGTCCTTATCCAACTAAACTGAGGAACTCATAGGAGTACTAATAGGTTTTGATATTTTTATTTCATACTTCTTAAGGATGTTCTTAACATACTTTGACTGACTAAGAAATATTCCTTCTTCAAATTTCTTAATGCTAAAACATAAAAAGTAACTCAAATCTCCCATTAGACTCATCTCAAATTCACTACACATTATTTAAAAAAAAATCTTCACAAAGAATTTTATTTATAGAACCATAGATGATATCATTAATATAAATTTATACAATGAGTATATCGTCTCCCAATTTCTTTAAAAAGAAATTGGTGTCCACTCTTCATTTATCAAAAGATCTTTCTAGTAGGAAAGTGCTTAATCTCTCATACCAAGCCCTAGGTGCATGTTTCAATCTATATAATGCCTTTTTTAATTTAAAAACATAATTAGGGTATTTTAAACTTTTAAAACCTGGAGGTTATTCAACATAAACATCCTCTTGAACCATCCCATTTAAAAAGGCACTTTTAACATCTATTTGAAACAAATTAAATCCTCTA
>NW_021473820.1:0-309 GCF_001605985.2 Dendrobium catenatum | reverse complement strand
AACAATATCAATACATGCTATCTTTGACACAAACTCTGACTTCGAACATCAATATTATTATTTATACTGAATTTCTTGGTATATGATCTCCACTCCTTAAAAGAGTACAATTAAACAAACACACCAATGACCTCTTAATGATAACTAATATCATAGGGCTTGTCCAACCTCCATATATAATACGTTATATATGTTATATATTTATTATATTATAAAAATACTTTTTCTTGAGAAAAATATTATTCATAATCAATGATATACACTACTGGAATCATCCTCATGATTTTTTTCCTTCATAGTTTTTTAATT
>NW_021473819.1:0-333 GCF_001605985.2 Dendrobium catenatum | reverse complement strand
ACATCCAAGAAAGCTTTTGGAGATCCACTAAATGAAAAGCCTTTGTGTGACATCTAGAACAAATATCTAGAAATCCACAAGGCCGAACAGCTCACAACAAACGTGATTCGCTGTAGACGCGTACCACATTTGTTGGGGGGGCATTTGTTAACCTCTGTATAAACAAAAGAGAGAGAAGAAGCTAAAAAAAATCCAGCATACATACCTTGAATCCATCAGATCCTCAAAATCATGCCGAGATCGCACTGATTCGGCGCCGTTCGCATCACTTCTCCGTAAATCTGGCATAAATCCCACATCGTCGCCTCGATCGAACATCCTTGGACGTCGTTA
>NW_021473818.1:0-208 GCF_001605985.2 Dendrobium catenatum | reverse complement strand
TTCGATTTAGGGTTTAGGTTATACTCGAATCAAACGGCTCAACGAGATGAATCCAACGAGCCCAAGATCGCCAAATTCCGACATCATTAAAGCCTTTAAATGCCCAATAAATGGTGCATGATCAAAGGATTCAATATCGGCCGTCTATTCAAAAGACTCCCAATTCGCCCCTGATCTCACGCCTATTTACGGGCTATGCCACTCCAGA
>NW_021473817.1:0-267 GCF_001605985.2 Dendrobium catenatum | reverse complement strand
GCAGTCAAAATAAAACTCCGCAGAATCAAAACAGACCAGACGAAATCTTTCGGAAAATACTTAAAACGTGCAGAATAATCACATTTACGACATACCAAAAGTTATGCGGTGAAAGTTTCGTCAATACAAAATGCGGCGCGCTTATCGATAACGAAAATACAAATCTGAGCACAGAAATATCAAAACTCGAAATCTTCAAAAACAGAAATAGGATTCGGATTCCTTACTGTGATACAAACAAATCTTCTAACAGCGTCGTCGGACGAA
>NW_021473816.1:0-248 GCF_001605985.2 Dendrobium catenatum | reverse complement strand
CGTTAGGTTCCGATTCCGATTCATGCATTACCCCTTGAAAATGAAAGGGCGGCAAATGCTTAAAAGTTCAAATGAAAAGCGTTATCGGGTCGGGTCGCTAACTCTGAAAAGACATAAAGCGTTAATATTAAATTAAAAAAAATCCTAACAGATGGAGCATTTTAATTGGCGACCGAACGGAGAGATCGATCACCTGACCCAATAATTTGCCCGTGTGAAGGGTCGCTTTGAGCTTCTCCGCCTCCGAC
>NW_021473815.1:0-290 GCF_001605985.2 Dendrobium catenatum | reverse complement strand
AACTTCAGCCATCCTTCCAGTATTTCATGTGTTGCAGGTGAGACAAGACATCGGAGACCATACACCCTCGCCCGCACTACTAACTACACTATTAGAAGATATGGATGTAATATTAGAACCACTGGAGGTACAAGAGGTGCTCCAAGGAGACAAGGGGATCAAGGAAGTGTTGATCAAGTGGAAGAATTTACCTGAGTATGAGGCAACGTGGGAAGCCTATAACGCTATCTAGAGGCAATCTCCTTTTCAACTTGAGGACAAGGTGATTTTTTGGGAGGGAAGTATTGATG
>NW_021473814.1:0-258 GCF_001605985.2 Dendrobium catenatum | reverse complement strand
CTCCCCCTGTCCCCCTCTCTCTCTCTCCCTCTCTCTCTCCCCCTTTCCCTCTCTCTCCCTTTCTTTCTCCCTCTCACTCTCCCCCTCTCTCCCTCTCTCTCTCTCCCTCTCATTCTCTCACTATCTCTCTCTCTCACTCTCTCTGTCTGTCACACACACTCTCTCTCTCTCATACACACTCTCTCTCCCTATCACCCTCTCGCTCTCTCTCTCTCTTCCTTTCTCTCTCTCACACTCTCTCGCACTCTCTCTCTTTCC
>NW_021473813.1:0-341 GCF_001605985.2 Dendrobium catenatum | reverse complement strand
ACTGCTCGGTATTGGAACTCGGTACTGCTCGGTATTGAAACTCAGTATCGCTCGGTACTGTAACTTGGTATTACTCGGTTTGCTCGGTATGGAGGGGTACCGAATGGTACCAAGAGGCACCGAGAAGCTAATCGCCAGGGGGCAGCACCCCCGGTAGAGTTGCAACATATATACACTTTCACTTAAATTTTTTCATGTTTCAAATTCATATGTTTTAATTTGTATAGATCCTTTGTAGGATAATGAGTTCTAGTGGAGCAGGAATTGGTTCTGATGATGGTCCATCAGAAATTAATATTGAAGATAACAAACCTTTATGGGGTTATGTTACAAAAATAGGT
>NW_021473812.1:0-219 GCF_001605985.2 Dendrobium catenatum | reverse complement strand
GAGTTGAATTGTTACCTGTTACAAGAATATCATCGACATAAATCAGAAAGTAGATTTGAACGTTATTTTTATTGTAGATTAACAGGGATGGATCGGAACGACTAAACCCAAATCTGCATTGCTGAAGGAAGGATGTAAGCTTGTGGAACCATTGACGAGGCGCCTGTTTGAGACCGTAGAGTGACTTGTGAAGCTTGCAAACTGCGGTGGGTTGAGTTG
>NW_021473811.1:0-207 GCF_001605985.2 Dendrobium catenatum | reverse complement strand
TCGATCAGATACGTATAGAAATACGTGCTATCTGGCATATAGTAGCAGCATAGGTATAGGAATTTGTAAATTATGTTTGGATTTGGGAATTTGAAGGTTTTGAAGATTTGGAAAAATTGATATTTAAAAAAAAAAGAAATTTCATCATCTAGCACTTAAAGCGGATGGTAGGGGAATGGATGATGGGCCCGATCAAGATCCCATGGT
>NW_021473810.1:0-280 GCF_001605985.2 Dendrobium catenatum | reverse complement strand
TACTAACATTTCAGAAAAATCGAACTCCAGACTACGAAGACTTCAAATCAAATTGAACATGAAATATTTTGTGAATTTGAAGCTTGTACTTTTCTTTAAATCAAATTAGAAAGGGAGTGATTGTAATTGAGTGAATAAAAACATACACACACACGTAAGGAGATCATATATAATTTATACTGATTGTACGGGACGATCAGATAGTAATCTCCTATTGAGCACATAGAACGAATAGGAACTGGCTTGAAAAATTTTCTAAGTCCTATTCATCCGGGATAAA
>NW_021473809.1:0-223 GCF_001605985.2 Dendrobium catenatum | reverse complement strand
ATCGGGTCTATCATCCATTCCCCCACCATCCGCTTTGAGTGCAAGATGATGAAAATTTCTATTTTAAATATCAAACTGTCAAAACCTTTCCAAATTCAAACCCAATTTCCAAATTCTTAAATACCTATACCCATTGCTACTACTATATGCCAGATAACACGTATCTCTACGTATCTGATTGACGACTAGCCTTAATCGAAATTTCTCTCTCATTATCGGGAGG
>NW_021473808.1:0-363 GCF_001605985.2 Dendrobium catenatum | reverse complement strand
CCAATGCAAGATGTCCACTTCATTGCCAAAATCAAAATTTTCTAAGAATTTACCACTATATTCCAGGCAGCTGGGTAAGATCTCCAAGTATCCTCAAATTTTATACTCCTTTCTTTGTTGTATTGCTTCTCTTCCAATCTGAAAACTATAGGGCTATGATCAGATGTAATCCTTGCAAGGTGTCAGATTTTTGCTAATGGAACCAATTGTAAGGCAGCAGAATTCAGCAATCACCTATCAAGCCTCCCCCATATTCTAGTAGCCCTTTCCTTTTTGTTACACCAAGCATATATTGGTCCAACCATTCCAACATCGTGTAGATCATTATTGATCATGAATGCCTTCATATCTCTAGGTCCCTTA
>NW_021473807.1:0-207 GCF_001605985.2 Dendrobium catenatum | reverse complement strand
TTAAGTTGATAATACAAGTATTTACGAAGAATTTTATAATGAAGCCCTTATCGCAAAGCTAACTGATACTGGGTAAGTTGTGTTTCAGTCCATCTACAAACAAAACATTTTAAATAAAAAAGTTCTTAGAAATTTTGATTATACATGAGCCCACTACTTTTCTGGTGGCGTTGTCTCCAAGAGTAACCTTGCCTCCAGTCCTGATCT
>NW_021473806.1:0-324 GCF_001605985.2 Dendrobium catenatum | reverse complement strand
GGCTTTCTCATGGGGAAGACAAATTGAAAATTCTTGATCAAAGAGCAAATGGAAGACAGTCACAATTGCATTAAGAAAATCAATAGTCCTAATGGTAATTAAAACTCAGCTTGATATGTCCAAGCAATTCCAATCATCACCAGTCTACTAAACCAACTTCACTTGTCAAAAAACTTTCTTGTGCTTACTCGTTCTTTCTCAGATTTGGAAATTAAAGAGGCCTGTTTTCAGCTTAAGAAATGACAAGGCTTAAATTATGCAAAGACACTTGAGACATCATTGGTGTTCAATTTATAGGAGCCGCCCAATTCTTTTTTTTTTTTT
>NW_021473805.1:0-231 GCF_001605985.2 Dendrobium catenatum | reverse complement strand
ATTACTACTCATATCTCTTTGTTTGGCTAACTTATACCAACATTTTAGAAAGTGAGATTGGGAATCGAGGCATTTTGGCTAAGTGAGGCGAGCCGTATGCCTCGAGGCGGAACGAGGCGTAAGCCTCAAAAATGATAAAAATAAAGTAATTTAAAACTTTGAATAATGACAAAAAAAAATAAAATATCATGTCAATTGTGAATTTGATGATTTGTTCTAAGATAATATTAT
>NW_021473804.1:0-273 GCF_001605985.2 Dendrobium catenatum | reverse complement strand
GACCAAATTTCCCACAAATTTGACAGGAAATGGATGGCCGATTGGTCTTGGTGCCGCGATTTGATGCGGCATTAACTGGTGGACGTCCGGTGTTGCGACCGCGAGCTGAAGACGATCGTCCGCGCCCCCGTCCGCGGCTAGCGGTGAGAGCCGTTTGATGACCTGCTAGGCTTAGGGAATGTAATTCTCTGGTCGTGTCGTGAAGGAGGTTAAGCTCTTCGCTGCATAAGAGGGTGTAGAGTTCGTCAAGAGTGACGGAGCGGAGGTTGGTGC
>NW_021473803.1:0-1121 GCF_001605985.2 Dendrobium catenatum | reverse complement strand
ATAAAACTCATTAAAAAAATTTCATTCTAAATTATTTATTAAAAAATAAGAAAAAATATTTTCATTTAACATTTTAATACAAAATTAAAAAAATTCTTATATACCTCATACATGAAAAATAAAATTATTTATTTTATTTTTTTATCTCTCCAACCTTGTCTATCTACTACTTTAGTTTATTTCTCTCTTCTACATTCTCTCTTTGAAATTCTTTTTTTATGTTTTTTTGGTTTAATAGCTAATTAAGTTACTAATGGTAATTATTTTAAAATTTTATCGAATGAGATGAAAAAAACACGCACTCAGAGCACTCATTAGGATCTAAAGAAAGTTTGTATCCCATTGCTCATCATTTCAACTCGGTAAGGCCCTCTAATTTTTTCTCTTTTTGGAGGGATTTTATATAAATTAGATCGTTTAGATTGCCAAGATTATAAAGTTATTCCGAGTGAAAATTTATGTACCCAATATCGATTATTAGTTTTGGACCTTAAGGTAAATAGATAAAAAATAAAAAATAAAGTAAAATAACTTTCTAGGATTAGATAAGGGCATCTAAAGAATATTAACAAAAAAATTTTGAGAGTAAGATTTTAGATCTTAAAATTTTGTTTGTGCATGATGATGCTAATATTATGTGAGAAAAAGTGCCTAGTGATATTAAGAATATTGCAAAAGATGTGCTTAGAGTTTCGAAGAGAAAAACTCCTAATAGTATAAATAGTTTGTGGTGGAATCTAAATGTGCAAGAAAAGATAAAAAATAAGAAGTTTTGTTATAAAAATTAGTTTAAATGTAAAAATTCTGATAATTGGGAGGCTCGTAAGGAATCTAAGAAAGCTATTTGTGATACAAAGAGCTTAGCTTTTAATTATTTATATAATATTCTAGATGCGAAGGAGGGAGAAAAATTTATGTATAAATTAGCTAAACAAAAAGATAGGAGTACTAAGAATTTAGTTCAATTTATATATATTATATTAGATACAAATGAGGGAGAAAGATATATGTATAAATTAGTCAAATAAAGAGATAGGAGAAGTAAGGATTTAATTTAAGTGAAGTGTATTAAGGATGTAGATAAAAAAAATACTTTTCTTAGAAGATGATATTCAACAAAG
>NW_021473802.1:0-252 GCF_001605985.2 Dendrobium catenatum | reverse complement strand
GACCAGGTTGGGTGTGATTGACATAAATGCATGAAACCTTTTTATTCTTTTGTCTTTTTTTTTCTTTTTGCTTTTTTTTTCTTTTACTTTTGTTTCCTTTTTGTTATTTTAGCTTTTTTTGTTTTTTACTTTTCTTTTTTCTTCTCTGTACTTAGTTTTCATAACCATTGCTAATATGGTATTATATTCCTTGTCCTTGCCGTTGAAAATTTGTAATCAATATGTTTTTATCTACTCAATCTCTTAAATGGT
>NW_021473801.1:0-218 GCF_001605985.2 Dendrobium catenatum | reverse complement strand
GCTTTTTAATATAAAAATTTCTAAAATATAGTGAGAACACAATTAACAAATAGTAATCAAATTAAGACTTCATTTGAGAAAACTTTTTTATTGCTTTTTAAAATAGAATTTAAGTATAAAATTTTAATTTATTCAAAAAACGAAGCCTTAAAAAAATCGCTTGGGTTACCATATAAATCACAAACAACTAATTTCAATTAAATTTAAATGGATATATC
>NW_021473800.1:0-318 GCF_001605985.2 Dendrobium catenatum | reverse complement strand
GCTTTAATGAAAACATATTATTAGAATAAGTAAAAGAAAATTTTTTTTCCATACATAAAAAGAGAGAAGTAGCCTACTAAGTTATTTAATTGCTCTTTATTTGTAGAGCTTTATCTTTTCGAAGTAGGAAGCAATAAATGACTTCGGATATGGCCTCGTAGCATGGGGAAATTATTAGCTCCGGACAATGGACGTAGAGATACGTCCGGACACTAATAAAATATTGACACGTGGAATGTATATATGTCCGCAAAATTTTAAATCAAGCGCACCAAAAGCGTATGTAAAACACAGTCAAAGCACAAGAAAGAGTAATTA
>NW_021473799.1:0-431 GCF_001605985.2 Dendrobium catenatum | reverse complement strand
TCTTCCAGACGAACAGACGTCGATTCATAGCGGGGGATGATTTTCAACTGACATTAAAATGAATTAACTTTTGATCGTCTGTGCGAAATGTTTTCGTCTGTACGAACAGTCAAGTCAAAAAGTCTGTATGAAAGGATGTATCGTAAATTGTGTTGATTACAAAAAGCCGTTACATTTTGGATGAATTTAATCATCTGTACGAAATTGTTTCGTCCAGACGAATGATAATTTTCGTCCAGGACGAACATTTTTCATCCAGGACGAACGTATCGTTTTCTTTAAATAAAAAGGCTTTCTAACTCAACAATCACATCTCCAAACATCTCTTTCAATCCCTTTCGACTTCCAAATCAACAATGGCCTCCTCTAGCAAGCGACAAAAGGTGTTAGCAAATAAACCTCATAGGAATGCTTCTGAAAACTTTCTTTCA
>NW_021473798.1:0-299 GCF_001605985.2 Dendrobium catenatum | reverse complement strand
TTTACAAAATATTTATGAATATATAATAATTATTTTTATTAGTAATCTGTAGAGAATCATTGGTAATTCCAAGTATATGAGGGTTTGAGAATGCTGAGCTATTTTTTTTAATAAAAATCAAATTCGCACCCATCACATTCATCAGGTTTGAATTCAAGACTTTTAGGCTTCGTTTGGGACGGCTTTTTTATTGCTTTCTAAAATGAAGTTTTAGCTCAAAAATAAAAATTTTTGTACTAAAACTCCATTTTGAAAAACAGTAAAAAGCGTCCCAAACGAAGCCTTAGTTGATAGCCAAA
>NW_021473797.1:0-1331 GCF_001605985.2 Dendrobium catenatum | reverse complement strand
TAAAGATCTCATGCACGGAGAAGGGCTGGGTATCTTCAGGAATGGTATACTCAACATCATTCCTCAGAAACTTCATACATTGGTGTAAGGTAGAGGGCACCATTCCATACTCATGGATGCAAGGCCTTCCTAAGAGAGCCTTGTATGAAGTATCAGCCTCAATCACATGAAACTTTGCCTCAGTTAAAAAATTTCCAAATTTCAGAGGTAGGGTGATAGCCCCTAGAGCTCGCTGGCCTTGGTCATTAAAGCCTTTCAACATGATCTTATCGGAAGTAAGCTTCAGATGACCTAGAGAGAGGCTCTTCAAAGTTTCATGAGTTAGTATGTTTACTGAAGCCCCTTGATCTATGAGGACAATGTTCAACTCATAACCATTGACTTCAGCAGTGACATACAAGGGACGATTGTGCTCAGTGGTCCCTAACAGAAGGTCACGACTAGAGAAAGTGATGCTTGGTGTGTTGTGCAAATACCATGCTCCATCATCAGGGTCGGAAGTAAAGAATGCTTGATAGGTCTCTGGTTCAAGCAAGGCTTTTACCAATATCTCTCTCAAGTCAGGTGACAACATCAAAGTGTCATAGACACTAAGAAGAGAGGGAATTTTTCTTAGATGAGCCAACACATTGTAATCAACTTCCAGCTGAGGGCCTTTCCCTTTCTCCTTAGGCTGCTCCTGGGAGGAAGGGATAGAGTCATCCTACTGGGTAATGATATTCTTATCTTTTGTATTCTTAGCCAACCTAGGTGGAAGAACCTTCCCTGAACGCAGATGAACTTCTTGTATTGAGTCATCCTCAACAGGAGATTCTTCTGGTTCAGTGGTGGTGGCAGGTGTTGGTTATAAGGAAAGTATTGAGAGTGGGTTCTCGGATTCATCTTCTGAATCCATGTAACATCCACCCTCTGGTATCATAAAGACTGGTTCATCTTTATACTCAGACTCAGACTCTTCACTAGAATTATCATAAGAGACATGTAAAACATGAAAAGAGCGAGTGCTAGTAGAAGTAGAAGTAGAAACAGTAGTAAAAGCAGTAGGAAAAGAACACCAGAAATAGCCAAAATCACCTTCTTCTATTATTTCTTCATCAAATGAAGGGAGAACAAAGTCCTTCAGAGTAAGTGCCAGAAGGAACCCTGTCTTTCCCTCAGAGGTTACAACATATTTTTCTCTTTAATACATTTTCTTAATACATAAAGCAGAAGAAAAAGAAATGTGCTCAGTAGGCACTACAACAGAAAAGAGAAGAAGAAGAAGGTACAAGTGCTGGAGTAGTAACTGCAGGGGCAACTATCGACTTGGCCTGTGGTGGCCTCCTCTCAAC
>NW_021473796.1:0-303 GCF_001605985.2 Dendrobium catenatum | reverse complement strand
ATATTTAATGATAATTAATTATATTTAATTAAAATAAAATATGATTTAACAAAATTTCAGCATATCACAAGATTTATAGAACCGTAAAATCTCTCGACGAATTAAACCCCTCGAGCTCTCTTCCTCTGTTCAACAATTTTACGGGATTTGGCCAAAGAAGCGTGTGAAAGGGCATAAATTACCTTCACAGCAATAGCTCCCGTCGTTGTTTCCAATCAAAAGGTAGTAGCTTCCGATTCAATAGGAGGAAAGGTCGTTGAAGGAGCGAATTTAGACAGGGGGGAGGAGCTCGGTTTGCTGAGG
>NW_021473795.1:0-249 GCF_001605985.2 Dendrobium catenatum | reverse complement strand
CACCCGTCAGTCTTTGGAAGAGTCCAAGGCTCGCGGTCTTTATCCTATATTTTTCGTTTTTAATTTCTCTCTTTCGTTTATCTTATGTCTTTCTTTGTTTTTTTGGTTTTGTCCCTCTTTTGTTTCTAGCCATCGTCTTTCTTTCTCCTCTACTCTCAAGCCCTCGGCCAAACCTCCATACCAAGCTCCACAATATTTCCCCATAGCCGCCAGCCACCTTCACCCGACCCCCTTGGCCGCCGGCCCCAA
>NW_021473794.1:0-860 GCF_001605985.2 Dendrobium catenatum | reverse complement strand
TCTCTCTCTCTCTCTCTCTCCCGCTCTCTCTCTCTCTCATGCTCTCATTTATTCCCTTTTCTTTCACTCACTAGATTGTTTTAGATAGAGAGGCTCTAGGATGGCAAGAGGGGGTGGCCTTAGGTCACCTCCTCCAAATGGGGGGTTTGATGGAGGCGGCAAGAAGGAGAGGAAGAAGGGCAACTGGTGGCTAGTGCTGGCCGACGAGGAGGCCGGTGGTGGTGAGCCCACGACGGCCAAGGGTAAGGCGAGTTTCTTGTCCAAGTCGGCTGCCTTGGCGAAGGGAGCTGCTCCCCCTGGTATTAGGGAGGTGAAAGAGCCTAAGCCCTTTGTCCCGAATAGGTCGGGCAACGAGAACACCTTTAGCCCTGGTTAGGTTGCTGCTCTCAAGGATATGGCGGCTGCTACTGAAGAGCTGCACGTTACGAAGTTCACTAAGCCCGATGGGATGTTCTCACAGGGAATTGCTTCGCTAAGTGCCAAACCAGCTGCGGTTCGAGAGCTGATAATGAATACGATCGGTATGTCCCCGCTGAGGACTAGTGCTCCGGTGCTGCATAAGGCAGCTAGCTGTAGCGGCTCCGAGCTAGGCTCCCCTCATGACAACTTCTCGGATATGGAGCATGAAAGAATGGAGAGTGTGGGACCTGAGCGAGGGAACTCGACTGCTTCCGATCGGGAGGATGGTGAGGCCAGCGATATGGAGGAATCAGGGAGGCCTCGGGCTCTATCACGGACATGGATGCTGATCTGGTTGGCCGTGCCGAGCTCCAGTTACAGGCCGTAGCGGCTGCTGTTTGTCCGGCGGTGCGCGAAGCCCTCACTTGGGCGGATTGTACTGAGATGCAGGATAGCCCTAG
>NW_021473793.1:0-231 GCF_001605985.2 Dendrobium catenatum | reverse complement strand
AAATCTGATCCGAAGTAGACCAAAAAAATATGATTTGGGTCGACCTGTTAACAAGCAAGTTAGGTTCAAGTCCTAATTCCTGACTTGTTTGAAAAAAATGACCTGAATTTGATCCCCAATCCCGCACCACATCACGCTTGCCTACCTCACCCCATGGCATACACAAGCGTTGGAAGCTTTACACCAGCTCTTGAGCAGTTGTGCATGCCCCCTTGCTGCTCGTGGTTGCAC
>NW_021473792.1:0-913 GCF_001605985.2 Dendrobium catenatum | reverse complement strand
TATACCAATAAGCATCAAGTCGATAGCATCATCTCATCAACACCTATTCTGTTTAGATTAGAATCCTAAGCAAATCACCAGCCGCAAGTCTCTCCTTGTCTCTTCTCGCTTCTCGTCCTTAAAAATATTTAGGTTGTGATGGATTAATATCAATGCAATATGGATTGAACACGATTATTTGATTCGGCATGTTAACTCTAAAAAAAAAAATCATAGGAATTTTTTGTTAAAAAAGAATCAAATGATTTAGTTATAATTTGATGGTTGACTCAAACTTTACCTTACATCATTTAAACCCAACTAGATTTATTTTTTAGCCTCTTTAGTTGACTCAAATCCTCTCCAAATCTTTCATAAGTTGACGACCCAAGCTCAAATTTTTAATTCGACCCAATATTAATACAACTGTTTGAACAACTTATGCGTGGCCCAATATCATTTCAACATTAAGGTTTAGCCCAATAAGATTATTCCTAGGAAGTTAAAATAATAACAAGCCCAATTAGATCATTTTAGCCGTAAAACATCCTTTTTTTTATCATATCTTCTCAAGGAGAGGCTTCGACAAAATTAGTTCATCTAAATCTTCTTAGATCAGTAATAGGGTTAGACACAGCAACAGATCTAATGCCCACTCATTTTATCAATAATCCTGACATTTTTTTTTTTGTTGATTGATCGACATGTCCATCCATCTAGATTCTATCTCTCCTTTTCTTCGTCATTCTTCGCATTTCCATCTGTCTTTTAAGTAGTCGTATTTTGACCCTACACGTGGAGAGATTATTGCGTGCGGCATCCGAACAGTCTGGAAAATAATTCGAACGCGCCACTGCCACATCACCCAAATGCAACAGACCCCGGGTGATGTGGCACGTCCAGACGAACTTTTATTTGGTCCGGTGAACGTACA
>NW_021473791.1:0-278 GCF_001605985.2 Dendrobium catenatum | reverse complement strand
GCCGCATTGGACCCTTCAAGATGCGGTCAATTTGGCCATGCAAGTCGAAAGGCAGCATAAAGTATCCAAGAACGTCCCATTCAAGGCTAAAGATTCAGGAGGGGAGAAAACTACGCGGTTTACGAGAGGAGGAACGGCAGTTGTCCCAGAAAAGCTTCCAGGGCCTTTAGAAAAGACCACGGGCCGACAGTGGACTTCGTCCGCTATCGGAGGAACTCCGGCGCGGAAGTGCTTCAAGTGACAAGGCTTTGGCCACATAGCCTCTAACTGTCCTACCC
>NW_021473790.1:0-306 GCF_001605985.2 Dendrobium catenatum | reverse complement strand
CTTAGAGGACCAGTTATATCACTCACTGATTTTATACGTAGCCCTCCTTTCCAAGGTCTGCACATCTTTTCCCAAGAGATATAATGAAGTCCATGAAGACCTCCTGGTTTATCCCAAATAAAGTTTCTAGCAGCTTTTTCAATTTTATGAGGGATCCTTTTAGGAATTAAAGTGTGAGTAGCAACAAAAATAGGTATTGCTACTAAGACATATTTGGTGAGAACGATTCTCCCAGCCAATGATATCATATTTTTACCCCACACATTAAGTCTAGAATTAACCTTTTCCAGGATATAATTGAAATCA
>NW_021473789.1:0-201 GCF_001605985.2 Dendrobium catenatum | reverse complement strand
CCTTCAATTCTAAGCTATTGTTTGAATTCTTCACAAGACTTAGAATTAATTCTTCCTTCACTTCTCTTACCTCATATGTGAATCGATGTCCCGTCGAGATCACATATCAGGATCATACAGAGATTTTACAACTTTCCACCATAAGAAATAAACTTCATACCCTGTGTTCTGACCCTGATTTTGAATGGGCTACAGCCAATC
>NW_021473788.1:0-205 GCF_001605985.2 Dendrobium catenatum | reverse complement strand
CAATCCTAAAGGAAGGATTCGTTGTAACAACACATGGAAATCATGACTTTTTAATCCCATAAGCTTGCCATTTCGAATATGAACTGATCTAGATATATTTGCTGCGTAACCGTCTGGAAACTTTATTGATTTAACAAAGTTGAGAAACCCTTCTATCTATTTTGGAGTAAGTGTGTAAGAGGCTGGAGGTTTAAGATACTTCTCA
>NW_021473787.1:0-369 GCF_001605985.2 Dendrobium catenatum | reverse complement strand
TATGCCTAAATTAATCTTGGGATTTGGAGAACATTTATGGTAAAATTATTATATCTGATAGTGCATGATGATTGATGATGGTCACTCTATACGATATAGAACATGCATGGGATGATAAGGGATCACCATTTATCGTACTAGACAAATACCATACTTTTTTACTAATTATACTGGATGATCGCATTATCATACATGATGATCAGTATGAACATTTGAACTGATCATATAAGAGAATTATATTCGTACTATTTATAAGGGCTATTTTGTACTAATCATGCAGGATGATCTAAAGATAAAATTAGACGATCCTTGATGACATAATTGAATCTTTAATATTTTTAAATCCCTATATTTAAGCTTTTATGAGAC
>NW_021473786.1:0-232 GCF_001605985.2 Dendrobium catenatum | reverse complement strand
TTCCAGTCCAGTATCGGTATGGCACCGTATGAGGCTCTGTATGGCCGGAAGTGCCGTACTCCTTTGACTCTGACGGAGGTCGGAGATAGACAGGCTTTGGGTGCCACTTTTGCTGATGAAACTGCTCAGAAGATCAGTTTGATTAAAGAAAGATTGAAAGCGGCTCAGGATCGATAGCAGAAGTATTATAATCAGAAGCACAGGTTTGTTGAGTTTCAAGTTGGTGACTTTG
>NW_021473785.1:0-363 GCF_001605985.2 Dendrobium catenatum | reverse complement strand
TGCTTAATAATAAAATATTATATCCAAATAACAATCTACAATATAATTAACTTAGAAGAAATTTATCAAAGATTGAAACGCTATGTTGCTATTTTATTGGCTCTGCTAAGAAAAATGCATCAACAATTTCTTATGTCATAGTAGGGGTGTTAATATTTGATACGACCAAAATATCCAACTCGAATCCGATTAGATAATTTTGGGTTAGGATCAACCCGTTTGTGAAACGGGGGCAGATTTGGATTCAACAAACAGTCTCGTTTCAAAAATCGGGTAGGATTTGGGTTAACCCAAAAATCCAAAAATGACCCAGAATGACCCGGAATGACACAACTAAACCTATTGACCGACGTTTAATACCCG
>NW_021473784.1:0-203 GCF_001605985.2 Dendrobium catenatum | reverse complement strand
AAATTTCTACGTTAAAAAAAAATTATTAAAATTTTACTTCAAAAAATAATAAAAAAGTTATCTCATAAGCTACTTTAAGAAATAGCAAAAAATTTATCACTTATAACAAATGAAACCTTAATTATCACTTATTAACATTCCATTAATTTGAAAGATTAAATTTAACATATTTCAACTTTGGAAGTTATGTAACCACATTTGGA
>NW_021473783.1:0-748 GCF_001605985.2 Dendrobium catenatum | reverse complement strand
GAGACTATTTGAGGATGAATCGTAGTGATACACCCGACATGCATTTGCTCTTTGTGAGCTGAGATTAATTTCAAATTTATCACCCCCGACAAACGGTTGCGAGAGGTGGATGATTTTTAGTTTTAAGTTTTTAGGTGATTGATTTCATTTCAAGAATTTATGCTTTTGTTAAATTTCCAATTTGACATTTGAAATTTGAAATTTGATATTTGAGATTTGACCCCTCCTCAGAGATTTGATTGGATTTGAAATTTGAGATTTGACCCCTCCGGATGAGATTTTCGATCAACACGGCCATCATTGGGGTGGCATTAATGTCACTTGTATTTTCGTAGGATTTTAGGAGGCATTTGTTATTCAAGTCATATCAACTCCGATCCTTTTGAGGAGGAGAATGAAACTTGAATATTTAACCCGCGCAGCATTCTCATATCGTTGGATTTGAAATTTATATGCGATGATTGGAGCACATGCGGGTTAATATCATTTGACCCTGCGCAGCATTCTCGATTATTTGTATTTATACTTGTAATAGATTTATCGGAGCACATGCAGGGATATATTTAGTTTAAGGGATCATATTTAATATATAATGGGCATTTTAAAATATTTAAACATGATCCATTGCGCAAGTGATTTTACTTAGAAAATAGCTCGGGATTTCATTTGAGGGCCTACGAATGCCTTCTGTCCGCTAGTACACATGTTGTGGATCTTGTGGCGTCAATCTAAGATTTCTAAATCAACA